>NC_022029.1:3886434-3914896 GCF_000317375.1 Microtus ochrogaster | reverse complement strand
GAAGAAGAAGAAGAAGAAGAAGAAGAAGAAGAAGAAGAAGAAGAAGAAGAAGAAGAAGAAGAAGAAGAAGAAGAAGAAGCAGCAGCAGCAGCAGCACCAGCAGCAGCAGCACCAGCAGCACCAGCAGCACCAGCACCAGCAGCACCACCAGCAGCAGCAGCCGGGTGGTGGTGGTGCATGCCTTTAATACCAGCACTGGGGAGGCAGAGGCAGGCGAATTTCTGTGAGTTCAAGGCCAGCCTGGTCTACAAGAGCCAGTTCAAGGACAGGCTCCAGTGCTACAAAGAAACCCTATCTGAAAAAAAACATGAATATACAAACAAACAAAAATCAAATCAGGGCTTCTTTAGGAAAAAGATTCTTTGTTGTAGACAAAGTCTATGTTGGAGTTTTCTGAAAGAGTGATGCCATCAATGTCTTCAAACACCTTTCCTTTAGTATATTTTTTTAAAAGTCATTGAGAATTTCAAGCAAGCACATAATGTATTCTGACTGCTTTCACTTCTTCCTCTCCTGAATTTCTCCTATATCAGTTTCATCCCCCATGCCCTCTTAACAAACTTTCCAGCCTTGTTACATATATGTGTGCATCTGTGTATATTACCTTCCCCTTCCCTTTTCTTCTTCTAGCCCTTCTCAGATACTTCCCTCCAACCCTGTCGAAGCTCTTTCACTCTCTAATTTATAGTCTCTTTCTCTTTGATTATTATTGCTATATTATTTGGACAAATATGTAAATATAACCCAGTGAGATCATTTTTGTTGTTTGTGTGTATTTGATTTCATGGCTGACCACTTTGCATTTTGTAACCATTAAGGAATTTCATCATTGGGAGAGGCTAATACTTTCTCTCCTGGCAGTCATTAGTTGCCTGTTGTTTACAGCGTAGGTTGGGGACCCCATGCAATTTTTCACATTCAACATTAGCATAAATATTGATATGGCCAATATTCTCTTTTGTTTCTACAACCATTTCTAGGGCAATCTGTTCAGCAAACATCCTGGTATCTTGTACTTCCAAACTTTCTGCCCCAATGACTTGAGAGAAAAGGAAAGGATGATTGGCACTTCAATGTTTTGTTGTAAAAATAGACCAGCTGATAAATGAGTACATATATAACACTTTCTAAAATTATTATTCTGATATATGACTCAAGAAAGAATGCTAATAAATTGCTTGCTTTAAACATTATTGCATCCTATAATCCAGTAATGATATATTTTAAATTTCATTGATATTTATTGAAATTACCAACACTTTCAATAACCACAGTGGATATAATGAGAAATGTCCTCAATAGATCCTGGGATTTGAAAAATTGGTCCACAGTTGGCACTTTTTCAAAACTTTTGGTGGAGGTTGGTTGGAGTAAGTGCTTACCAAAAATCATCTGTTCGGTTTCAAAGCCTGTCACATTTCCCAGTGCTGTGACTTTGCTTTGTGCTTGTGGTTCAAGCAGTGACATTCTGTACTCGGTTCCACTCATTACTCTTACCTAGTGCTTCTACCCCATTCTTAAAGATTCTCAGCTTCTAGAATTACATGTCAAAATAAACTCTTTCTTCCATTAGTTGCTTTGGTTGTGGCATTTTATCACATCAACAATTAGTAGCTAATTCAATTGTTATCTGTAAAGCTTACACACTTTGTTTCTAAGTAAAAGAATACCAGATGTAGCATCATTGTTTTGCACACATTAGTAAATTATTTTAGTATGTTTCTGCACACTAGAAAAGACATTACACTAATTATGGGGTAAAACAAGTCCTCCGGTATGAACTTAGCTTTGCATAAAATTACAGAGGGGCCAGCCTGGTCTACAAGAGCTAGTTCCAAGACAGGCTCCAAAGCTACAGAGAAACCTTGTCTCAAAAAAACAAAAACAAAAACAAAATTATGAAAGCTAATAATGTCTGCTGTTCTGTAAGTCCTTAACCTACTGTGGTATACTAATGTTACAAACTTTATTCTATTTTAGCTGTATATGTATGATTTTTAAAATCTCATGTTCTAATTCTATCAAAAACAATTAAAACTAGAATTCATGCTGTATTACAAGAAAGTATGATTCACCCATAAATATTCTAATTAGTTTGGAAATATTTCATTCTTATGTATTTTTCTAGAATAAAATTCTGTTTAATAATTATCAACATATTTGTATTTGTATTATGTTCTGATCATATAAATGTAACTCTTATAATGCCAGCTATTGGAAAAATCTGAATTTTAAGGGCAACTTTTAGTCATAAAAGTAAAATCTCAGCTTATCTTTATATTGTTTGCATTAGAGAAGTATAATAATGGAATTAATGAAGTATCACCAAGTTATAAAACCTAATTAGTACAGTATTCTATGGGGAGTTTTGGATATAAAGGCAGCATCATGAAATAAGGCCACAATAAAACTCTTTCACTGTTTTAGCAAACAATCTCAATAGAAATGAAACATAAAGTTGTTATTATGTTTATATTAAATTATGTACATTTTGAAAATAAGCAATGTTTTTTTGAAAATAAAGTGCTTACAGTGTACTGGAAAGCCACGCAAACTTCTAATAAAAACATTAGGGATGCCAAATTAAACAAAACTAAAGTTGTTTTTTACCAATTAGTGTAAATAGATATTTCCCAGAATTGTCCAGTACCCTACTTTACTATTTTTCTCTTGTATACATTGGAGTATAATAAAATTACACTTCCCTTATGTAATTATTGTTCAGAATAACTATGTAATGCCTGTAGATATACACCCGAATTCCTGTCACAATATTTGTCATTGATTAATATTAGCCAATGTTTTTATAAGGGATGAGAATTAATATCAGTTCTTATGCTTTCCTATATGACTGTTTACTTCATAGAAAGAATGGATAGAAATCTACTAAGCATTTGTATCTAAACAGAAAATAATGAACAATGAAACCCTAATGGGGAATTAGACTTAATCATTGATTTACGATGGGTGTCTGTTCCCAGAGAAGCATAATCATATATTTATTTCTTTTTATAAATTTTGTTCTTTTTGTGAAAAACTATTAAATGTGATTATTAAGAGCTAACAAATTAGATCCATCAGGAATCAAATGTTCTTACTGTATAGTCAAACATAGTAAAAATATTAAATTATATAGTACTATTTTTTATATTTTAACATTTATTTTATACCCGAAAACATACAAATTTTATGTATATGTTTAATCTAAATTGAATTCTTTTTTTATTCATTGAGTATGATGAAGGTCCAACCTCATTCTTCCCTATCTGTGAATTCACTTTGTCAAAAACCACTTGCTGGCAAGATTTGTTGCAATATCACAGAACTTTCAATATTGTGAAATCTTGTTAGGAATGCAAATGGTGAAGTTTGTGCCAAAAACAGAACAATGTGCAGATGCCTCAAAGCACAAAATTATCAAGGGGCTCTACAACCTCACTTCTAGGTAAAAGAATTGAAATCAAACTCTCAGAAAGTTGTCATCATTCCCATGTTGACGGAAACACTATTCTCCACAGCAGGCATGCTGGTTAAGATTTAAGCTGTTTTTCTATGCTCACGCAGAGAATGACTAACAACCATCTAAAGTTCCAGTCCCTAGGATTCAATGCCTCCTCATGGCTCAGCAGTTACCAGGCATGTCATAGTGTGCAGGCACACATGCAGGCAAACCATTCATCCATACAAAATAAAGCAAATAAACCTTTTTAAAAATCCATATCACTTTCTGTTCATAAATTCTGGCATATTAACTAAAACTGACTTGATATTTTTGCCATTGAATATATACCGTAGGTTCAAAGAGGAAAAATCATTTGGCAGGGGCTAATGTTAAAAACAGCTAGCTAGTTAGGAGAGTTTTATCCATACACTCTTTACCTGACTTCTGAGTTAATTAATAATACTAAGGGATATTGAAATAGAATTTGCAGCTTAGAATACTAACTCAGAAACCAAAAGATCCAAGTAGGATTTTCTTTACAACTCTGCCACTTAAGGGCTTTGAGTGCAGTGCAAATCACTGCACCATTAAAACAGTTGGTGTTAGGTGGTACAATATACAGCCATGAAACAGTGAAATACAATAAACTTTGCATTCCAAGTCCAGTAAGGTCAGGTGACTCCGTCTAAATTGTGTCTCAGTTATCCAGCACCTATGTGGTCAGATGATTTCAGCTTGTCCTCAAGGTCCAGTGAGAAAAACAAATACCATTACTTTGCTAAAATTTTCCTACAATTTGCTTCTTTTCCTCTGATAAGAACTAGTGAGAAAATTTAGCTTAAATTCAGACAAGAGCATAGAAAACTGATTCTTCGTATTGCACAAGAAAAATGCAAAATAATAAATTGAACGCAGGTTATTATCATTCTTCTCTAGGCTTAGTTTCTCACATTTATACAAACTTTAATAGCAAGTTACCTCCAACAGTTGTGCTTAGGAGTAACTAAAAGGATCAACTTCTTCATTCATTCTTCAATATTTAAAAAAGTAAATTTTTCATTGAAAATTACTCAAATTAGATTATTTTTGTAATCTAAGTGGTGAAACTGACTAGAACAGCACACATGTCTATAATCCCAGGAAGCTAAGGTCAGACATCACTGGTTGGGCATCTATGTGAACAATGTAGTATGCAGACCACTGCACCCCTGTCTGCGCTCTATGTGCTGCAATTCAGTTCGTGAACTTCGGGCAAGGGGCTGGAGGTTGAAATACACACACACACACACAGAGACAGACAGACACACGGACATCTAATGACTGGTAAAAAGCCCTTTATTTCGTAGCACCATGGAGGCTTAAATACCTAGCAGTAAAGTGGGCCAACAGGTGAAAACCCCATCCTCTGACCCTCTAGGCAAGGCACAGCTTTGAGTAACTCCAATCAGAAGGCTATAGCAGCGAAGAGCCGCTGAAGGCCAGGACTCCAAAAGGTCCCAACAGTAGTAAGTTCACAGCTTTCCTGGACAACTTAGTGAGCATCCCATGATTACAAATATGTAGTAATAAAAGCAAAATATTCTGAATATGATTCACTGTTGGGCAATCCCTTGTAAAAAAAAAAATAAAGAAAAAGAAACAAAAGAAAATAGAGGAAAAAATAGAAGTGAGAAATAACAAAACTCACTGAAAAGGAAGATAGATAAGAAACAGATTTTAGAAAAATAATTGATGATAGTCATTAAGGAAACAGTATTGTAACCTTGACTTCAAGGTAAATATCTCTACAGAGAGACAGGGACATTTCACAAGAAATATGCATGAAACCAATGCATATGCTTAGCAGTTAACAAAAGCAGACCACAGGCTGTTATATTTCCCTAGGAGCAATTGTTCAATACTGGCTTATTCAGTGGTTACAGAGACATTGTAGAAAATAACTACTGTGAGAAATAGGAATTAGCTGTATTCTGCTAAAAAGATAAGAAGATAAAAGTTTTATAAGATCTGGTAAAGTATACAGGACAATATTTAGAAACATATAATTCTAGCTAATTTTTTTCTTGTATTCAAAGCAAAGAAATTAAATGAGAAGAGGCCCAGAGACAGAGAAGAAAACTATGAAACAAGAATATGTTTCTCTAGGGAAACAAGGAGAAAAGGAAAAGAGATTCTGAGTCATCTAACTCTGTAAATAACTTTGAGAAAATAGTGCTAAGCTTCAACTTCGGTAAAATTCCCTGGGAGTTTCCATCGAGCATTCTGTTCTCACAGGATTCATCATTAGCTTATTGTGTGCTTTAAGATAATGAAATTAGCATTTCCTTATGTAAAAAAATATTTGTTTTTCACTGGGGTATATTTTTTTCTGACTTCACAATTAGTAACACAACATATCAGGAATAGTCAAATAGTCAAAAGTCATTTAGTATTTAATACCAAGTTGAAGATTGTATGCTGTAGATTCTTTATAATGTCTGTTAAAAGGCATGTATTTGCTTATAAATGGCCATTGGCTGTTAAATAAATGATAACCAAGCTATACTTCTCTGACTCAGAGAATTTAGGTAGAGATGAGGGCTCTAAGGGAAATGCATAGATCTTCCTGTGAAGAGGAAATAGAATAAACTTTTAGGTGGATTGGGTAGACTGATGGCTGGTGGGGTGGGTAGATAAGATGGAGGGAAAGAGTGTAGAGAGAGATGCTAGAAATAAGTGCATCTTGGGAGTGGTATGGAAACCTAGGCAGTGGAAACTTCCGGGGATCTATGAGGGTGATTCTACTGAGGACTCCTAGTAATAGGGGGTATGGAATCTGACCTGGCCACCAACTGTAGTCAAGTAAGGCTCACAGTGGTGTAACTGGGTTACATTTCTTTGAACTGTTGTCTAAAGGGGATTCCATGGAGATTCTCAAACACCCTAAGCTGATGATAAGAGAGAGGCTTGATTTCTGAAAACTGACAACGGGTTCTCATTGCTAAGGGCAACATCCACAAAGTCCATTAAATATAGAAAGGTCAAGCTAATCCCTGCATAGAATTTTTATTCCATGTTCTAGTCTCTTTGGTATGAGAAGGTACTCTGCTACCCAAAGAGAACGCTGGACACCAACACAAACCCAGAACATTTGACCTACAATCTGCCCTGCCTGCAAGATTTGCTGGAGCAATGGTGTCATAGAACATGTGGGAGTGACCAAACAATGTCTGATTTAACTTGAGGCTCACCCCATGAGAGGAAGAACACACCCCACACTGCCTGGATGGCCAGGAACCAGACACTTGATAAACCTCAGACCCAAGATAGAACTGAACATTACTGGTCTAAAAAATGGGGAGGGGGAGATCAATGTAATGATTCCTAATGATATTTTGCTTTTCTTACAGATTGGTGCCTTGTCCAGTTGTCATCAGAAAGGCTTCACCGCACAGCAGATGGGAGCAGATGCAGAGTCACAGCCAGACATTATAAGGAGAGAGAGTTTAAATTGGAAGTCTCTATCAAAGGTATCTCATCTCAGAACTCGGGGCGTCATTCAGAAGAGGGTAGACAGAGGGCCTATAAGACTCATATAGGGACGAGAACACCAGGAAAAACAGCCAATTGAATCAGCTAAGCAGGACACATATGGGCTCACAGAGACTAAGGCAGCAAGCACTGAGCCTCTACCAGGCTGTGAGTCTGTACCAGGTCTTCAGCATAAGTGTCCTGGCTATTGCCTTATTTTGGGGGAAGGACTCCTAACTGTGGGAGTTGGTATGACTTTGACTCTTTTGCCTGTTCTTGGGACTCTTTACCTCCCGTTGAGTTGCTTTGTCAAGGCTTGGTGTGAGGGCTTTTGACTTGTTTTACTGTGTGCTTTGTTTTGTCTTGTTTGGTAGCTGTCTCATGGAGCCTTGCTCTTTCGTAAAATAGGTAGGGAAGGTGAGTGGATCTGGCCCAGAGGGGAGGTGAATGAGACCTGGGAAGCATGGAGGGAGAGAGACTGTGGTCAGGATATATTGTATGAGAGAAGAATCTACAAAGAGTCTATTTTCAATTAAAGAAAGCATAAATTATTAAGAAATAAATTTCTGTAGCTTGGATTCAGGAATAACTATGAAAAGGCAAAGTTTAAACTCGGAATCTTAATTTTGCCAAAGGTAGTTTATTAGGAAAATCATTTAAATCATAATTTTTTATGCAAAAAACTGCCAACCAATGTGTAATTCTTAAAGTTAATCTGAATGTTCATATATTAATTACAAATATTAATATATTTCAAATGTCCAAAATATCTCTTAGGTGATGTGATTTGTTTCTCCCCTAAGCCAAGTTAGAAAAAAAAATCAAATGGATCCTAAAAATTACAATCACCTGCAAAAAAAACTTTTTTACTTTTGAAAAACAGATTTTATTGTCTTGACATTTTCATTCCTTTATAACCACAAATAGTTTGGCAAATGATCAAAGATGATTTCTCTTAAAACTCTGGTTATGTAAAAAACAGTAAGACTCTTGATATACCAATCCTGAGTTTCAAAAGGAGGGTAGGGTTTGATGGGAAATTAAAAATAGTAAGAATCAGAACTGGGTTTCATTATAACATAAAACCAGCTAGAGAGATTTAGAGTGGTCTTTATGCATAAGAAAGAAAGGTACTAGATATTCATTTGACACTGGGGTGGACTAACTCTTATGCTAAAGTCAGCTTTTGCTCTGTACTGGTAAAGAAGGTTTACAGAGACAAAGCCATGGTTATTCATGAGGCATTGTTGAAAGACTCTGACAGACAAAGGAGCATATTTAATATAGCAAAAATTGTGTACTATTACTCTCTATACTAAAATTTCCTATCAAATTTGACATGACTTTATGTATTCTACCTTCCATGATTGGCCTTGGATGATGTCTTCCACATTTTCATAATATTCAGTAAAACTTATAAAGTAAAATCTCAAAATGATTACTGTTGAGGGGCTTCCTTAGTTTTCCACTTAGCATATATAAAATTGCTGCACATTTTATTTTCTTCTATCTTTTCATTAATAAGCTGTATTGTTTCACTAAGCCAAGTATTTCTGCTACTAACCAATGGAAATCAGCTTGAGAAAAATGGGCTAAGTTATACTTTATATAATAAGTAATATAGTTATACAGTAAAGTGACTTTCTTCTATTTTACTTGTCTACCAATATATTAGAAGATATATAGAAGTTTAAAATGACAATTTTAGAACAGCCTCAGGCCTGAGCTTGTAGTTTGTCCTATGTTAATTTTGCTTTGTCTTCCATTTGTTGCCCAGTATATAATATGTTACTTGAGTTGATTTGATGGATGTTTTACTTTCATTTTTAGGACTATTATTTCCTTGAAACTAAAGAATTATTATATAAAATATAAGCCTTCAGGGCATTAAATTGTTATGCCTTTTATGAAGAAATATCATGCATTCCTTTTTAGAAATAAATGAGGGTTCCGGAGAACTGTCATCTAAATTATATAAAATAAATTCAGGGACAAAACAAAAGTACAATTTAATAGAATGATGTCTTGCTAAACACAATATTAAAATGACACTAAAACTTAATACTATAACATATGGAAGAAGATCACGGGCCCACGTAGTATGTGGTCTTTCTGGAGTCTGGTCCAGACCACTGCTAATGCTTTTTTATTAGTGACATGAATTAAAGACAAACCCATGATCCTAGTTTATGTTTGATTGTTTTGTCCTTTTTAAGAGAAATGAAGAATATGATGGCAATGGTCATATTTTCAAAAGATTTTGCATAAGTTTATATAATTACATATCTGGTTCAAAACTTCCTGTTGTCTTATTGTGGCATATAACTAAGAAAGAATGCAAGGTAAATGTTTTTCCACATTCTAAAGTAGAATTTCTGAATACAGCATTGGACTTCCTAGCATTTTAGCAGATGTTTTCTTTCTTCCTCTCCTATATATTTCTGAGTACACAAAAAAAAAATCAGATTCATGTGAGAAAGAGATTATTTTGCTCCATAGAAGGAATCTCTGTCTAAGACAGAGCAAATTAGATTCAAAAGGATCATGAAATGGGGGGCACATTGACTGTGCTGGCTAGTCTTACATCAACTTGACATAAGCTAAAATCATCTGAGAGGAAAGAACCTCAATTAAGAAAGTACCTTTATAAGACTGGGATATAGGCGAGCCCATGCATATTTCTTAATTAGTGATTGAAATGGATGGGGTGGTGCCCAGACCATTGTGTGTGGTACCATCCCTGAGATGATTCTGGATTCTATAATGAAACAGAATGAGCAAACAATGAGGAGCAAGCCAATAAATAACACTCTTCCATGGCCTCGTATCAGCTCCTGTATTTAGGCTCCTGTCCTGCTTGAGTGTCCATCTTGACTTCCTTTGATGATAAACAACGACGTGAAAACTTAAGCTCAATAACCTTCTCCTCTCCAATTTGCTTTGCTTGTAGTGTTTCTTAACAACAATAGTAACCCTAGGTGAGACAAATTGGTCCAGGGAGTGGAGCATTGTTATAACAAACATGACCATGTGGCTTTTGAGAGGACTGTTAAAGGACTTCAGAACACGGAGCTAGGAAAAATCATTCAGTGTTGAGAGTTCAGTGAACTATTCTATAGGCTCATGGAAGATAAGAAGGTTGAGAACAGTTCAGACAATGATCGTTTGACTTGTGAAGATTCAGGAGGATTTAGACCTTTCTGGCTAGCTCATCACAGTCTCTTGAGTGCACTCTTTGCCGAAATCTGCTTTGCTAATTAACATTTTGTTTCTTTGTGCCTCTCTGTGGATCTCTTTATTTCCAGAGGCAAGAACCAGGTCAATGAGATGATTCAAGTGGTGAAGTTTCTGCTGCTAAGCCCAATGACCTTAATTTTTATCTCTAGGACCCACACGGCAGAAGGAGTAAAACAATTTGTATTAGCTGTTTTCTGATGCCGACATTACACTATGACATATTCACACACATAAGAGAAAGAGAGAGAGATGGGAGATGTCAGATCAGAGGCAGAGAGAGACAGGGAGAAAGCAATACATGTAATAAGATGAGGTCGAAATCAAGAAGAAACCTTCATTTTACAATTGTCTTTGTTCACAGGACATAACACACTTAAATATCATTGGTTAGAACTCCATCATATGTTCATATAAAATTGAAGGGAACATGAGAGAGCACGGATGTGTTCTCAGAAAAGGAAAGGAATGGGTTGGGAGCACAACTAGTTAGTATATAAAAGGCTGTCTTACACCCATGGAAGGAATTGCAGTGACAGACTATAGTGAGTACTCCTGGGTGAAAAGGATGTGGAAAAATTGAAGAAGTATGTCTGACTACACACTTTCATTTCCTATTTCAGTAAAATGTGTAGAGTTCCTTTAAGTCTCCATGCCTCCAAGCACATTTTAAAACAAGTCAGTATTTCTACAGCTCTAACAGCACCATCCCAAGACATTTTACCTCTCTTCCTAAGAGTACTGTGATGGTTTGTATGAAATTTCAATATCACAGAACCTGGTATCACCTGAGAGATGGACCCCTGGACCATGTGGGGAGAAGTATCTTGACTAGGTAAAGTGATGTGGTAGGATGGGGAGAATGTCCTGGCAGAGTATCCTGTAGACAAGATAGAAAATGAGCTGATTCCTAATATGCATCCTTCCTTCTCTGCTTCCTGATTGTAGATGCATTATATTCAGCCCCTTCATGGTCCTGCTGCCTTGCCCTTTCCATGATGATCCACTGTATCCTTGGATAGGACAACGTACCAGAATAAAACTTGACTCCTTTTAGTTGCATTTGTCAAAGGATTCTATTAAGGAAACAGGAAGAGAAAGGATTATGCACAGAGCCAAACACACAGAGAAATAAGTTGATAAACTTCAATAACAGATTTTAACATCCAGACTGCAGGTCATATTCAGCTGTGTGATAGTAAAATGAGGGGACATAGTCTTTCCCTGAAACTGAGATTTAAAGGTTTTGTATTAGAACAGTCAATAAGTAAACAGTGCCAGAAATGCCCACATCTAACCCCATATGTCCAGGGCGCAGAGAAAAAAAAAATCTAACCATGAGTTTGAGGATACCAGTTGCCTCAAAAGGATAATAACCTGTTTATAGTCCAATTTTTTGCAATTCAGATTTATGAATATCCTGTTCACATGAGAAACACAAAAATTATCAAGTGAAGTCCCCTAAATCCCAAACATTTGATATTGTCTAGTCTTATCTATTAGGAGTCAACAAGTATTTCCTCAGAAACCAAAATTTTTTAATCCTGTTGAATTTGAAATAGCTATGTGTCTTATACATAACTGAATTCCAGCCAGAAATAGCTAAAGTAAAGAACCAGATGGAAGTTTTGATTCATATTTTCTGTTAGACATTGATCCCAGGGGCCAAGAATTCTTATTTAAGATTTTATTGTAAGAAAGAGAGGAAAGAGATTTGTGAAAATTGGCAAAAAAGGCTCTTGTTCTTCTGATGGCACTAGTTTACAGCACAAGACATTGCTCCCCATTGTGTACAAACCTTCAATCTCATACTAGAGTTATACAAATTTAACAGAGTGCATATATTTTTAATGCTTTCCAAAGACTTTTTCAAAGAACTGTCATGATGTATGTGAAAATAATATGATCCAAAAATCTCTTTTTTCTTTTTCCTATTCATTGTTACTCTCAAGTTTTCTAGGTGGCTAGGTAGAAGTCAGTCCTAAAAACATAATTAGGCAATTATACCATTAAAAAAAATCTGTATTTATTTGACTCTGATGTTCTGGGTTTGCTTTTTATGCATCAAAATAAGTGTGCAATAAATATCTTATGAGTTAATACATGCACCAATTCTATAAAATAATTTTTGAAAAAAATTATTGGCTTCTGGAGCTAGAATTAGCAGGAAATAAGAAAGAGTTCATTATTTGCCTTATTATGGTCTTATTATAATAATTATAAAATTATTTTAGAAATAAATTCTTCATCTAATATAGTAATTTTATATAAGTACCATTGTCTTCTAATTTTCTAATTCTAAATGATTTTTTTGGTTTCCAAAAACATGTATCTAATAATCCTCTAAGGTAAGGAAAGACATCCATCATACCTTATTTGGTATAGTTAATACATATATTTTGAAAATTGATAATTAAATTTGTGTACTTTACTGCCATTATAAAATCAGTGTAATAAAGATACATTGAGTTCTCCCAGTCTCCTGCTTCTCATAGTTCAAGAGACAATCATAAGATGTAGCAATAGGCAGAGGACCGGAGAGAGTTATTAATAAAAGCTTGTGGGAAACAAGTTGGAGAGATAAATGGTCTATGTTTAAATCTTCATTCACAAATATTCTTTAATTTTAGAGATCTATTTTATTTTTAACTATGTATGTGTGTCAGTCCACCAGGGTTTAGATGCTCTTAGAGACCTAGGATATTAGTTTAACTAGAGTTGAAGTTAGAGATTGTTGAGAGTCCTTACATCTCTTGTAAAGGACCTAAATGCAGTTCCCAGGACCCATATAGGTGCTCATAACCACCTGGACTCCAGCTCCAGGAGATTTGATGTCCTCTTCTGTTCTTCCCAGACACCTAGATACCTACACAAATACCTCCAAATAGGAAAATGCGTATAGTAAAAATAAAATCATTTTTAAAACATTTCAGGTTTGTTTGCATATTTAATTAAAATATAATTCCACTATTTCACCCTCCTCATTCCTCCGATCACTTCTGCTTCGGATCCTTCTCAAATTCAAGGCCTCTATGGCTTTTTTTCCTTATTTTTACATGTATGTATGAATAAATACATAAATACACTCGTAAGTAACCTTGGTGAAATTCTAAAAGAACAGACACATAATAGTGTGAATTGACCTTAATCAAGTGTTTTATATGTCTATCTATGTTTAATATCCATCTTCACTGTCATGAAATCTTAGAAATTTCCTAGGTAGCCGTGCTTACAGTTTTCAGTAAAGAGTGCAAGAAGTCTGTTACTTAGTCAAATGTTTTCATGCAAGTTACACAAAGAACATTCATCCTCAATATGTTATTTCTAATGTTTCTAAAAGTATATGGATCATTGATGATGAATTGGAATGCAAGTAAAATGCATATCATCCTTAGATTAGAATAGAGGGAAAAAAAAAAGGTAGATTCAGGAGAGTAAAAAATGTCAGTTATGGAAAATAACGAGGTTCTAGCAAACTGTAACACAACATTGTACCAGTGTACTACATGCATACAATCATTTTTCTGTGTTTATTTATTAATTGATAGATTGATTGATTGAGACATAAGCATGGCTAGTCTCAAATTCCTTACAAAGATGAGGTTGCTATTGAATTTTTTTGAGTCTACTGTCTCCATTCCCAGTCTACATGTGGTTGTGATGTGTGATGGTATTCGTACAACCTTTTAAGACATTGGTACGCTGTTTTAAACATTGGAATTCAAATGAAAAGCAATAATTCTCCTTTATATTTCATTCTAGATTTCCTCCTATTGTTTACACACCCCTGCTTTAAAACTCTAAAAGAAACAATGATCGCCTTGCCTCTTTTGTAATGTTTCTTTTCTCATTGCTCCATTCCTGTCACTTCAGGGATTATAGACCTGATCATATGAATCATCTCCCATATATTAGAATTACTTCTATGATAGATGAATCCACCAAAGGGCAAGGACTGAGACTGGACCAAATTGCTTCACTACTATGCCTTCTTCTGCTCACCTGACAACTTCAAATATGAGTTTATCTTCCTGGGGGGCCCAACATGTTTGCTGTGTCTTCCAAATTCCTTGGGGGTTTCCAACAAGCTTCCTGTGCCTCCTGCTTTGTTTTCTTACAAACACAACTTTACACTTGCTCAGGTAGGCACATCATTTGTAGGTTGGCTTTTTGAAATAAAAAAATAAAATAAGTACTATGTTTTATGTGTGTATATGTCATGTTTTATGTGTGTTTATGCATGTGTTACCTTCTATATGTGTATATGTATGTGTTGTTTTAACTGGTTGAACTCAACTGACATACTTTGTTAATATGTTAAATCAACCATTGATGTTTCTTTTATTCTTGTTTGAGGCAACATTTTGATCCTTAAAAACTTGGATAAAGCAAATAATGAACAGTAGGAATCATTCTTTCTCTACTGAACCAAAATGTTAATAGTGATATGGCTAAGGTACTCGCTTAAATAATTATTTTCTTAACATTACCATTACTTAAACATAGGTTTACTTATTACATATTTACTGTATGTAAGTCAGTTAAATTTAGAGGCAGTAACTTTTGAAATCCTGCAACCATAATATTTTGTGTCTAGAATGATACCTGCCAACCACTCACCCAAGTTTCCCATCAACTTCTCAATCACATTGCTTTAGCCAGGTATAACTGCTACGACAGAAATTTGAAGGAGGTAGAGGTGAGGTAAGCTCCTCTGGTCAAATGCCATATCCTATCATGCCGCTGAAATCAACAGGATGGGAAGGCAGTTACTGAACAACTCTGAGAAAGGCCAACTATTCCTATTAAGTATTTCTGTCAATGGGTCAAAAACATGACTCATAATGACTTTTGGCAGCTGCAGAGACAGAGAGAGATGGTTAGATTTTCCAAATGAGACCTTGGAGATTTGCAGCCAGTGAGCAAGCAGCCTTTTAAAATAGCCCTTGAGATTTGAAGAGGATAGTTTAAGAGAAGCATGATAATTAAAAACTGAAATAAAGAAAAGCAAGGAAGTCGGGAAAATGACACAGATGAAAAGGGGAAAAAATGACGAAGAATTGATTTTCTTCAAATAACAGTCCTGCACCACAAACAGGAAGGCGGCCAGTCTGTGGGGTTTTCTGGTGGTGATTCAAGAGTGGCGTGATTAGTTGTAGCTCAGACAGGGATAGGGTTTGCTAGCCAAGTAGGGTCCTTCTCTAGACAGGGCGGGAGAGCTGGGGAGAACTGACAGCCTAGTGGCCTTGTGACTGAAGGAGGAAGGGCGTAACATGTTTACACTTTTGCATTTCATCAGCTCACTTGAGATGTTTTCATTCACTTAAAACACTCATGACGTGATCCCCGATGGGTGTGCTTTCCCCTCTGTACAATAAAGATGTCTGTTTGTTCATTCTTTCATGGGAGGGGGGTGGGTTTGCTGGAAGAGCCAAATTTCACCAACCACTTTTTCCACATTACACGAAGAGGGTATTCAATGTCAGAGTGGGTGGCTCCCTCAAAAGGACCAATTCTGGAAACCCTCATCTAGAAAAACATTTCAGACTTTTATAGCGCTCTTGGTCTGAAGATTTCAAGGGATTACCAAGCAAAACAGGAGAATCCTAATAGCATTTCAACGTGGTAGCCAGCAAGAGTTGCTGACATCTATTAGCACATGAAAAATCCGTGGTCAAAGGGAAGCTACCATGAAATGAAAGGAACTGAAGAAGCAGGAGCTTTTAGCCTCCCATGCCATTCTACCTCTGGAGCTTTACCCACTTCTGTCAAAACAGATTATCATGATGTTATCCAAAACTTCTTTACTAAAATTCCACCATTCCCTATGTGTAGGCATGTATCATAACATCCTGAATAAAGCCCACATTTTCAGGGTCAAAGGCAAATTCAATGGCATATGATTCATAATTCTGAATATTTAATTTTTTTTACTAATGATCACATGATACGTTAGCTGACAGTTTATCTGAGTGATTTACAGTAATTTTTTCAGGACTAATAATACATGAAAATTATTAGATTTTTGTATCACTGTAAATTGTATTTCCAATAGAAAAGGTCATTTGGCTTGACTTCACTACTAGTTTAGTTAAGTTCGTCACATGGGAGAAAAAGTAAATTAGCAAATACAGTTTTTTATATTCTTTAAAGAGCTGTTCTCTATTATTCTTTAAAAAAAGTTGTCTTCCTTTCCAAACAAATATTTTTTCTTTATTTCAACAACTGTTGCTAAGCTTATGTTGACTAAAGGTTAAAAATTGTCCCAGGAATAGATAAAACCAATTAAAGTTGATCTTATCCAGCCACTAGATACACAAAACAAATTTCTACAACAGTAAATACACTTCTTCTAGGTCCCAGGGTTAAGACTCACTATATGCCTCTCATGACCTAAAGGATGCATAATGAAATAAGCAGCAGAAAAGGCCCATTCTATTAATAGATATAGAATTTTGGCAAAGTTATCTTTGTCCCAAACTTCAGAAAAAGACTTCATATACATTTTTCAATGTATTTAAAACATTGAATCTAGAATTAGAAACCAGTCACTGATTCATATTTACTTTCTTGAATTTTGAGATGTGGCCAGTGCCAAAGAGCCTCTGGGTATATGTACAAAATTAGTAAAAAGACATAAAAACCCACTGAACCAAAACCACAGTGGAACTCACAGTAACTTTCCAGACAGCGTAATTTACCACTTACTCACTGGGGACTGCCAATCTCAGAAGATGTATTTTATACCAGGCCAACAAGAGCAACAAAAATAAAGGCTTCTTGGATGAGGAACAAAAGAAATGACCAGTGTCGTAAGTCTTAAAACAACCGTAAGGTGAATGATAATATTAAAAATAAATCAACTTTCTTGTTTAGCATGTCAGCGTCTGAGAGATTTCTTTGGGAAAAATATTGTGCCTTATTGAAACGGCAGGAGCAGCTAAGACTAGGAGAGCTTCTCTAATCATAATCTGCAGTTATCAAACGCTGAGTCACATTTTCCTTCTGCCAGACTCAAGGCATGGAGAATCTCTGTTGAAGGTATCTCCTCAGGTAATGCATCCTAGGAAGCGGCTGAATGACTGGATGCAGAGTAAGGAGCATAGGTAGCCAGTCCCGCTCACTCTATCTCCCACGTACATCTTGTCACAGCCCACCTCCCTTCAAAGCACCCTAGATCAGATGGAAGAACCTGTCTTCAGAGTCTATGCTTCTATGTCCCTCTACTAGTTCTGTTCTTGTTTGCTTTCCTTCAGTCCCTAGTTAACAAGTCACTACATTGACCTCCCCTTCCCTCAGCAGGTTGACTTATCCTTTAAGAAAAAAAAAAATCTAAGCAGAGAGGAAGAAAACAGAGAAGTGCAGAAGAGAGTCCAGAGAGTGAAAAGGAGAGGAAAGCAGGATGGATAACAGATAGTAAACTCGCAGTGACCAATTCTAAAGCAAGTAAGATTGGAAACAACTTCTATCTCATCCAAACGAGAAGAAGTTTTGAAAGCCTTCAAGCATACAAAATTAATTATTTGAGGAAATATTTATTATCCCAAGTTAATCATGGTATATTTTGATGGGATCCTTAGCATGCAGCTCATTAAAATCATACACAATTGTAGGTTGAATTTATTTTAAAATCTATGAGTAAAGAAATAAAATAATAAAAATATTTTCTTTTAAATGAGAGAAATAAGGTTACTTTTTCCTACCTTAAACTTTATAGCTCGCATTACAGTGAGTGAAATGCTCCAATCTCTGCAACTCATGCTTCTGTATGTGGCTCTTTCTTTACTGCACATAGATACCAAGCCCATAGTGATGAGAACATGATAAGGGGACATTGAGGTCCTCTGATTTGGCTTATGTAATGCTTCTATTTTAGTCTGTACTTATGTGTTATGTTTAAAGAATTGTATCAAGGATGTAAGTTGAGTTATCTTAGTAGGAAAGATAAGACATGGGAATCCGTGTTGGACATGGTATTCGTACATTTTCCATGCTGGGTGGTCCCATTTCATCTGCTGTATCATCTACTCGCTGTCTTTCCTACACAACAGTGACATAATATTCATGAAAGAATTTGTGGACTTCTTTTTAGAAGGGTTAAGGTATCTAAAATGAAATAGCAAAACCAAGGACAGAAAGGAAGTACTCTATACTACATTAAGCAAAAATCAAAGGATCTAGGTGCTAGCCTTGCTTTTGCCAGCAGTGTAAACTTAGGCTAAAATTATGTCTTAGAGAACATTTATTTCATGTGCCTGATGAGTATAGTGACTGCACAAAATCTTCACAAGTTGTTTGGTAACTCTGAATAAAAAAAGGCTCATAAGTCCATAATGAGTAATGGTTTGATTTTAAACCCCCCCCCCCTCTCTCTCTCTCTCTCTTTGCTCAAAATTTCTATTGAATGTTAATAAAGTGATAATAATATCAGACTGTGGATAAAAAAAGGAGCATACACGGGGAGAAAATTGTGATCTTGGGGGTGGGGTGGGACAGGGGTAAGGGGAGATGGGGAGAGAAAAGTGAGAAGGGGAGGATGGGGGGAACTTGGGGAAACAGGGTGAGATAAAGGAAGGTTGGATAGGGGAGCACGGAAGCACAATTCTTAGTTAAGGGAGCCACGTTAAGGTTGGCAAGAGACTTGACCCTAGAGGGGCTCCCAGGAGCCCATGGTGATATCCCCAGTTAGTCCCTTGGGCAGCTGAGGATAGGGAACCTGAAATGACCCTATCCTATAGCAATACTGATGAATATCTTGCATATCACCATAGAACCTTCATCTGGTGATGGATGGAGATAGAGACAGAGACCTACACTGGGGCACTGGACTGAGCTCCCAAGGTCCCAATGAGGAGCAGAAGGAGGGAGAACATGAGCAAGGAAGTCAGGCCACGAGGGGTGCACCGACCCACTGAGACAGTGGGGCTGATCTATTGGGAGCTAATCAAGGCCAGCTGGACTGTGACTGAAAGAGCATGGGATAAAACCGGACTCTCTGAACATGGCGAACAATGAGAGCTGATGAGAAGCCAAAGACAATGGCACGGGGTTTTGACCCTACTTCATGTTCTGGCTTTGTGGGAGCCTAGCCAGTTTGGATGTTCACCTTCTTAGAAATGGACGGAGGGGGGCGGACCTTGGACTTTCCACAGGGCAGGGAACCCTGACTGCTCTTTGGACTGGAGAGGGAAGGGGAGAGGAGTGGGGGGAGGGGGAGAAGTGTGGGAGGAGGGGAGGGAAATGGGAGGCTGGAGGAGGTGGATACTTTTCCTTTTCTCAATAAAAAAAAAAAGAAGCATACAAATAGATCTCAGAGAAAACCACTTCACCCAATAGTTACATGGATTTTATAAATTATAAACAACTAAATTATATAAGCTAAAGTATTTTTATATGTATGAGTTCACACAAACATGATGATGATGACTTTTAAGTTGTGATATTTTCAGTTGTATCTGTTCAGAAGATAAAATATAATCATATCTCTTATCCCCTTTTCTTTTCTACTTGAAATACCTCTCATTCTCTGCTTGAATGTTTCCTCCCTCTGAACAAGCTTTAATAGTATCTAAAGGTTATATAAATGCCTCCAAGGAAAAAAAGCAAACCCCTCCAGCTGTGATAAACCATTCATCTATAACAAATGCTATCATGTCAAGACATGTCTAAGGGTGCAATAGTGGCACTCATAGTTTGGAGTTAATCAATAGCGCTCTATCAGATTTAAGGCCTGCTCAACTTGATGGAAGTCATGCCTGGGACTGACACCTACCAAACTTCCTGTGACTAGCAAGGGCATGGATTTTAAGCCATTGTTGTTTTTGTTTTGTTTATTCATCAAAAGAAAAAAGGAGAAGTGGAGGAAGAAATATGTGAGACTTGGGGTGAAAGATTAAAAAAAAGGAAGAAGAGGAGGAGAGGAAATAAAACACAGATAAAATGACTGAGTAGTGAATGATAATGATGCCTTAGGGTGAGGTGACCTACTTATGACAAATTAATGCAGACACACACACATATACACACGGACAGAAAAAAAATAGCTTTATATCAATAACACAAAGTTCAAATACTTACTTGGTAAAACCAATATCTCAGACATTCAAATCTTGATTTAGGAATTAGGGACATAAAAATGAGATATAAAGATCAGGGAAATTTTTCAAAAATCTAGAGTATATATATATATACATACATTAAGAATTTATATTATAGTTGAAGGGCACATACCATACAAATGTCAATTTTCTCAATTGGAGACCACACAGACAAGTTGGCCAGAGGCCACAGAGGTCTAAGAGCTGTTTTCATGCCTGATCTAAAATCAAGTTTTGCCAGGTTTGGAAGGACATGGGGTAGCAGAGAGAGTAATGCTTCCCAGGTAGAAGAGGCCACACACTACAAAAGTTCTTGTGATGAGTGGACCCTGTCTTTATACTGAGTGGAGTTTGGCAAGGATTTTCCAGTAGAAGAGAATGAAGATGGTATTTAATCACCAGTCTAGGAATAGAAAAAGTCAAAATCACAGCACAAAGTCAACTACTCTCTACCAGAGACAGTTTGACATCAGACTATTGTCCATTACAGATTCATGAGCCTCTTTTATTCATAGAGTTACAAAATAACATGTTTGTGAGGGCTTTGGAAACTGCACTATAAAACACATGAAAAAAATGTCTTCTAAGATATTATTTTAGCCTACGATCACACATCTGGAAAAACAAGGCTAGAAAGTAGATTCTTAGATTTTGTTTAATGTGTTGTAGAGGACCCCTCAATACCTTTTATTCTGCTATTTCTTTTTAGTTCTCTTAAATCTTCTGAGAATAGATTTCATGATTCTTTCATGAATGTACTGTTGCTGTTACGTAGGAAAGACAGAGAGTGAATGAGACAGTATATGAAATAGAGCCATCCCGCATAGAAAATATATTCATAATTTGTCTCACATAGACTTCCTTGTCTTGTAATTCCTACAAAGATGTCTCAAATTACATTTCTGATGGAATTTTTTAGGTTTAAATGTTACTTCAAAGTTAAGCAAAACCATTACGCAATGGCCAATCAGATGCCTCAATGTTCCTTCTTCATGCTTTCATTACTGTGGGATGGCCTCTACATACAATAAGGAAAAAATCAGAAGCTTCATAAATATCACATGCATAGCAGAAATTAGTGGGAAAATCTCACAAGTAAATTTTATTCAGGGTAATGACAAGAGGTAGTGAAAGAAGTGATCTGATTATCATGTTTCTTATTTGGGGGGAATTATAATATAATTACAACATTTCTCCCTTCCATTTCTTGCCTACAAACCCCTGCATGTACCCAATTGCTCTCTTTCAAATTCATGATCTCGTTTTTACTGTTATTGCAAGAACATTTGCATAAGTCTATACATGTATTTTCTAAATATAACCTGCTCAGTCTGTATAATGTGACTTTGTTTTCATGGTTTACGACTTGGCACGGCATCACCAATTGGTGTCCTCCTCCCCAGGGAAGACCACCCATTCTGCTCCCAGTTTTCCTCCTCTCCCTGTATTATTATGTTGGGTTAAAACCTCACATGTTATTACCCATGCAGTTTGGCATGCATCTTGTCACCCTTGCCCAGCTCATGCTTGAGCAATCATGTTGGGGATAATTTATAGGTATGGCTTCTGAAATTTCTAGAAGACACAATCTGATGGTAAATCTTATCCTCAATCTTTTACAATCTTTCTGACCCTTCTTCCTCAATGTTCCCTGGGCATTACCTGTAAGGTTGTTTGTCGATGTATCCATTAGGACAGGACTCCACAACCGTGGAGTGTTATGCTTAATTGTGGTTTTATATAGTTGTCTCCATTTGTTGCAAAAATAAGTTTCCTTGATTAGGGGTGAAGACTCTATATATCTATGGGTATAACTGAAAACTATTTTAAGTTTAGAATTCAATACTTAACTATTTGTATTAGCTGGGTATAGTTTGCTAAGGGGCATATGATAGAGTTTATTATAACCAACCAGGGAAGTAAATACTCTATCTCCTCAAACAATTAATTTTTATGTGTGTATTTTGAGGCTTTTATGTCCTTTTATATCTCTTATGAGATAGGTAATAAGTTGTTTCAATTTAAATTGAAGAATAAATGACATTTTAGAGTCCCTTGGAAGAATTACAATAATAATTATAAAAGAAATATGGCAAATTATTTCATAAAAATGTTCTGCTTCAATTATTTTTAAGTTTTATATAACTTAGCTACTTATGGAAAAAAGAAGAGTTGAATAAAACATAAAAGAATACTAGTAACTAAATTTATATGTTCAGATATTGAGGGCCAGTAATACAGCTGGTGAGTTAACACACTTGATGTCAAGTATTTGAGTTCAGTCACTGTAACCCACAACAGGGAAGGAGAAAACCAACCACTGCAAGTTGTCTTTTGATCTCAAAAAAATGTGCTCTAATAGTACATGCTCATATCATTCAGACTCACAAAAATTAATAATAATAAATAGAATATAAAGCTTTCATGACAATGTTGAATCCTCACTTACTCACAACCCCAAGTTTGTTGAATGTTTATTAATAATATGTGTATTTGCATGTCACTGTATTTCTCAGTCACAGAGAGGAAAACTATTAACCTCAAAATTCCTGAGCTTATGATGACTCAATTGAGGTGCCAGAAAATATCACTCAGCTTTCCTGTCAACCTTGTGAAAAGCAGAAGAGAACAAAACAGAAAATTAAAACTCATGATTTTTCACCAAGTGTAGGCTGTGGGGAAATGGTCTGTATTTTATATATTTTAAATAAACGCTGATTAGCCAGTAGCCAGACAAGAAGTATAGATAGTGCAACCAGGCAAGAAATAGAGACGGGGCAATAAGAACAGGAGAATTCTGGGAAGAGTGAGTCTGCACTTGTCACCCAGACAAGGAGGAAGTCAGACACAGAACAAACAAGATGTGACTGCCTCACTGAAAAAGGTATCAAGCCACATGGTTAACACAGACAAGAATTATGGGCTAATAAGTTATAAGAGTTAATAGAAAGCCTGATATAATAGGTCAATCAGTTTATAATTAATATAGACCTCTGTATGTTTCTTTGGGAGTAAACAGCTGTGGGACCTGGTGGGACAGAAACCTCTGTCAACAAATGGTATGCCAATGTGGGGCTGACTAAATCCACTTAAAAACCTGAGAGAGTTTGGGAAAAAATTATAGACAAAAAAGAATGAGTAAAGCATGGCTTCTTGGCAGGATTTTCTCAGGTGGGTTCTGTTTGCTAGAGGCAAGCACTCTTGTTTAAGAGAGGCTTCCTGACTTAAATTTAGCTGCAAAACCTTGCAGCTCTTTTAAGACGTCCTGCCAAGAAACACTTAAATGGTGTTGATGAAAAGCTGACCGCATGCTTTTTGGTGGTGGCAGGGACCTTGAAATGCCATAGACTTTTGGCAATAAACATGGCTCCTGCAATTACCTCTGCAATGAGGTTAGAATCTCAGAAAGCTGGATCCAGCCATCAAAGTCATGGCTTTAATCCTAGCCATATCACTTAGCAAATTAAAGACTCATAAAGTCAGAAAAAGAGAGATATACAAAAAAGATAGATTCATATGAAGAAAACCTCTAAATGGTTTACAGTATGTTTAAAAAATATATATGTAGGCTTGGAAGAAAAAAATAAAAAGGATAAAGTCCTTACAAGAAAAAAAGAGAGTAGTGGGATGTGGTGAAATACACCTTTAATCCCAATACTTGGGAGGCAGAGGCAGGTGGATCTCTGTGAGTTCAAGGACAACGTGTTCTATAGAGTGGATTCCAGGACAGCCAAAGATATACAGGAAACCTAGTCTCAAAGAACCAAAAATTAAAAATAAGAATTAAAGAAGTAGAGTTTAAAATAAAGCCATGTAAAGATGGAAAATACACAGAGAATCTGGACACTGTATATTATTATGTCTTTGAATTGTTTGATGGCTGTGGAAGGAGCAACAGCTCCTAAAAGATATTTGTTTATAAGTACTGTTGAATTAATCCAACATAGATGTTTTGAAAATACCTTGATTTCAAAACTGAATTCAAAAGATACGTTACTTTGGATAAGAGTTTGTTTTTGTTTCTACAGAAAATGAGAGGCTGTGGATTCATACTGGATTAAGAAAAATAAGGTTTGATTAAGGAAGACCCTCTAAGAAATTTCTGATAGGAGAGGATGGCCCAGATGATCCAATGTTTCAGAGGACCTCTGATGGAGTTTCCTCTGAGTTCTACATCCAGAACAGTTTCAAGACTGCTAGATGAGATGATCAAGCCTCACAGAACTTTCCAGTCAGAATTTGACTGTAATTCTAAATTTTCTTTAGATCCCTGTAAGATTATCAGTACCTCCAATCAGCAGGAAGTAGCTTAGAAAAGTATGTCCACATTTCCCAAAAAAATGGACTATGGATGTTTTTCATTGTTTAGAGTGTTGGTTACAAGTTGTACAGACAAAAAGCTAAATAAAGGAGATTTGACTCAGAGTTTTGGTTTTTTAAAAAAAAAGGGAAGGAAGTGCTGTGGAACAATGGTCTGTACCATTGTCACATGTATTTTAAACAAATATTGGATTGGCCAGTAGCCAGGCAGGAAGTAGAGGCGGGGCAATGAGAACAGGAGAATTCTGGGAAGAGTGAGTCTGAAGTCGTCACCCAGACACAAAGAAAGCCAGACACAGAGCAAGCAAGATGTGGCTGCCTTGCCAAAAAAGGAACCAAGCCACCTGGCTAACATAGACAAATATTATTGCTAATATTAGTTATAAAAGTTAATAAGAAACCTGAGCTAGTTTATAATTAAAGTAGACCTCTGTGTGCTTCTTTGGGACTAAACAGATGTGGGATCTGGTGGGACAGAAACCCCAGTCAACACTGCTAGAATTAGATAAGGAATAAGAAAATAAAATGTACCTATATTTGTTACAAATGTTTGAGAATTGTTGTATTAAAAAATACCATGATAAGAAATGCAAAATACATTAAATGTGTAGAAAACAGTGCCAATAACTGAACATGTTCAACTCTCTACAAATATGTCTTCAATATTCTGTCAACACGTTTTGATTGCCAAGTCTTCTATAAACATGTCTTTCTTATTTTGAGGAATTCTTTAAAAAAGCTATGCTTAATAAAACCTTATTTATCTGATTCAAACTAAAGTGATCATTCAAAATGAAGTGCGATTTGAAGAATTGTTTCTTTTCATCTATCTTTGTAGAACATTGCTATTAGTGGGTTCATTTGTTTTAAAGCAAAAATTTAAGGTTACAGAAATATATTTATAGAGATCCAGACACATGGACAGATGGTCACTTATCTTTTGTTGACTGTTGAGAAAGATATTCTTCATAAGCAAAAACATATGAAAATGCAGAATAATAGGATTATATCATAGTTTGTTCTACAAATTTAAATGTCTTCACAGGAGATCTAAACCTCATGACTGAAGTGATCACTAGGTTATATTCATTGCATCTAAGTTTGGGATTATGTGGATGTTTCAGGAGCATACCAGTATCAAAAAAGTGATTATTAGTCTTTGGTGTTGTTTAGACAAAGCAAATGTATTGTTCAACAGATATATAAATTATAACTCCATGATCTGTAATAACTCTTCTGAATAAATAACTGATATTTACATAAAAATATTTTTCTGTGTTTTAGGAAATTAGGCATTTGATATTACCATGAAACTAATATTTCTTTTCCCACAGTAAATAATGGGAAATAGATTCATGAGGACATGTTAATTTAGTTCACAACAATGAGAAACAGTATTTTCCATAATTGAACGTTAACTGAATTGAATTTGATATATCTTTATGAAAATCAGTGTGCTGTTTATTATAAAAAAAATATAAACCTGAAATTGATTTGTGTTCTGTCTTCAAAGAACTCATAATTTAGTTGAAATAACAAAGAAAAGTATATATACATATATATTATAAGCTATATCTAAGAAATATAACAGGTCACAATAATTTCCTATCTAATGATAACATATTAATTAGAAATAAACAAAGTGAAATAGAGTCAGGAGCAAAATGTAGGTGGCTGAGAGTTTTTCAACAAAAGCCAATAGTCATGGTGGCCTATGCCAAATATATATACTGTTGCTGTCCTCACAACAGCGTAAAAAGGCAGCTCCTGAAAAAGCCCCCTTGCATCTGACATGTTGTGAAAGAAGCAGTATTTTAGTCTTAGAGATTAGATATTCCACAAATAACTATATCTTTGCTGCATCAATACTTGTGCCAAGACATTTGTGAAAGTACACACCTCATTTTCCAATACACAGACTTCCATGTGGCATTGTTTATTTTTTTATTCAACTTAGATTTCAACATATTTATGAAGTAAAGTGGTGTGATGTGCGTAAACATCATTGCCTGTGATCAAGGGTCTTCACGGTTAATGAACTCCAGGAGAGAATATGGGTGTATATGGATGGAATAGTCTAGTCTTGCATACTTTCTACTAGCTGAAGTAGCTGGCTTAAAGGCATGCTGAAAATAACTTGAAAACACCATTGTTGAACAAGCTAGACCACCCATATTGAAGGTCCATGAAGCTCATTGTCTCTCTTTGGATCTAGGACGCACAGGTTACAAGCTCAAGGGGTAGAAATGAGTGGCAGTGAACACTATGACCCAGTGACTTAGCTACTCTTCTACTGCTCTAAAGAAATGCTGTGACCAAGGAAACGCTAATAAAAGTAAGTCTTTTATTGACGTCTTGCTTACAGCTGTAGACTGCTAGCCAATTAGCACCATGGAGGAAAGCAAACAGGTAAGGCGCTGTGGCAGTAGGAGAGCCATACTTTCTTTATATATACTTTCTGACCCACAAGCAACAGGCAGAGAGAGTTTGGACCTGGTGTGCACTTGCGAAACTTGTAATCAGGAGGTGTTTTAGGGAGTCTCTTAATATAACCATGTCCTATGAAGATGTTGAGTTAAGAAATATGACAGACAAATCCACAGAAAATTACTCTATGTTTATATACACATGTATGTACATGTAGATTTTTCTTGTTACATATATTTGTATATGAATTATATATGAGTATTTGTACCTTTCAATTGTTTGTTTTCTCTGTAGAACAGTGGTTCTCAACCATCTTAATGTTGTTTCACCTTTAATAAAATTCCTCATGTTTTGTGGTGACCCCCCAAAACATAAAATTATTTTCATTGCTACCTCATAACTGTAATTTTGTTACTGTTGTGAATTGCAATGTAAATATCTTCTATGCAGGCCATTTTTTATGTGACTCCTCAAAGGGGATGGAACCCACAAGTTGAGAATCACTGCCCTCAAGAATTATAGTACAGACCAAAAAAAGGAATGTGCCCATCTCACTAGTTAGTTCTTGGCCAACTTCATATGTCATCAAGGAAGAGGGAACTCCGATGGAGAAAATGCATGCAACTGATTGGCCTATAGGCCAGGCTGTAGAAGTGTTGTTTATTATTAGTGTTAATGATGTATGAGGAACAACCAAGCCCATTGTGAGTGATGACTTCCCTAGGCAGGCGGATTTAGGTTGCATAAAAAAGGGAATCTAAGTAATCCACAGAGAACAAGCCGGTGTGCAGCATCTGTCTATGCCCCCTGCTTCAGTTCCTGCCTCTGTGCGCCTCGTCTTCTTGAGTCCCTTTCTTAGCCTCCCTCCATGGGGATTGTGTTCAGGATGTGTATGATAAATAAACTCTTCCTCTTGATGCTGCTTTTCAGTCCTGGTATATTTTACAGCAATCAAAGCAAAGCAGGATAGAGGTCTATGTCTCTTCACCTGCTATCCTGTGCACCTCTTTGCCTGTTTAACATAGTATATTGCCTCTTTAGCTTGTGAGGACTTTAATTACGGTCTAGTTATTAGGAAGAGAAGCGATTATGAGGCGATTATGAGGACAATCAGCTGTGTTTTCTCTAAGCAATGGCTTCTGAAGGATGCATTCAGGAAATGAAGGATAACTGCCTGATATGTGAACTTTGTATTTCCATTTTCAACATTTCTCATTCTTATGATACCTACACAAATACACTATTATAATTTAGCCTCCTCCACATATTTCTGGCTAACACATACATGGCTTACTCTAAAATAAAGTGGATAGTGGGAAATTTTCATGGATAATTGTTAGGCAATTTCTGTGTTTTTTCACAAGGCACATTGCCATGTATTACTAAAAATGAAAAACAGAGAGAGAGAGAGAGAGAGAGAGAGAGAGAGAGA
>NC_022029.1:3799688-3886334 GCF_000317375.1 Microtus ochrogaster | reverse complement strand
GAGAGAGAGAGAGAGAGAGAGAGAGAGAGAAACAGGAGGATCAGATGGAGATTAAGAAACTTACCCTACACAGGAGTCCACATGCCGCTGAGCAATACATAGTAGTATCTCAGTTTGTTCATTTTTGCTCGTTCCCTTTGTATTTAGCTTTTCTGTATCCATATCACTGCTTCATTTTTCTGCCTCTTTAAAACCATCATCCTTCTCATAAGACTTTAGTTCTTTGATATATCAAGATCTGACAAGTCACTGCAGAAAGTTCTTTCTCTTGTTTTGTTTTACATCTGCATCTTGCTATCTTATCTTCTAGCTCTATATGTGTGTATGTATTTAGCTTGATTCAAGCTCATATACAAATTGTGATAACAATTTTACATGTATACAAAATTAAAGACCTAATAATGTCTTTACTATAGAAAGGTAAGTGAGCTTCATTCTATGAGATCATGCAGTAACTATACAAAAATTAACCTTACTTTAGCACTGTAATTGTCAATATTGAAATAGATAAATGTATAGGCATATGTAGCCAAAGGAGGAAAATTCAACATTAGGACAGCAATATGAATATAGAGTAGGAACTAGATACCATGTGCATAAAACCAATCCCTCATTTCCCATGTTCTACTACATATGCCCGGTGCAAGCATTCCTCTTAAGTCTTGGCCAGATTGTAGATAACATGAGGTATGACTGTAGCGATGATGTTTCATTACAAGGTTGATAGAGTTTTAAAGACGTAATTAAATTTTCAAACCAATTGAGTCAGGGTTGACCCAAAAAGAGAGCAGGGGATTCAGAGTTCATCTGAGTATTAACCACTGTTGGAAGTCGAGAATGTTGGCTCCACAACCATAGAGAACTGAAGTCTGTCAAGAACACAAATGAGTGCCGAGGACCCAAGCACAAAATTGGAACAACGAAGCTCTGCCCACATTCTGAGTTCAACCCTGACATCGACTGTTTGACACAGAACATAGAATTTAGCTACAGTATTTCTGAGGTCCCAACGTACATGAATTACAAAATAATTGGATTCAGTACCTAAATTTGTATGAATTTGCAATGTTGCAATTGAAACTAACATACAGTTTGTAAAGGAAAAGTTAGTAATTCAAGATGTGTGCACTGACACTTCATTCTAAGATAACTTGGATTCTGTTTAGAGGCTTCCCCGAAGTGGTTTCTCTTTGGCCCCCAGGCTAGCTATAACTCTATTGTTAAACCCTTTCTGTCTTTACCCTCAAGAACTGCGCTGTTAAGCAAACCTGCTGCATAGTTTGGCAGGCAGCTAATTCACAGAGAAAAAGAGGAGTCTCAACAACAGTGATCTCTGCTACAGGAAGAAAGACGCAAGCCAGATTTGAGCATCACCATAGGCTCTCTTCTCTGACGCTTGAGCCCATGTCCTCACTGTCATGAGACAAATTTCAGAATTCAATAAAGTAATGGTCTAGGAAAAAAATGGGCAGATAAGTGTACTTTATTGGAAACATTTCTCATTTCCAGGAATCCCTTTGCTTGAATGAGAATCATTGCTTCCAAATACTGTCTTTCAATTCCAAATGTGAATGACTAATCTCTTTGTATAAACTGCAGAGGTAAGCTATGGACATCTGGTAATTTTTCTCTGATGCTAAAATAGCCTAGAAATGTGCACTTTTGTTTGGTGCAATCGGTTTACTCACCATGTTGATATTGAAAGGTCTTTACTTTTAAGTAGATCAATTCTAGTTCCCTGTTTCATAAGGATTTTTATACCGTTTCAGTTGGTTCCACCTATTTTGAATCTAGTTATTCACGTCCACTGCAGCTAGTCTTTGGGTATTTTTCATCGTTCCAACAACACTTGCCAACAGAGCAATGACTCGGCACACATTTCAATCTAATCTTAAATTGAGCAAAGCAAGTATTAACTGCCCCATTCTTGTCTGCATTTCAAATACTCAGTTACTATATAAGACTCTCAGTTATAGAGAATTCCATCATTGCGGGATGTCGCATTGAACACTGATGAATTTCTACAGATTCTTGAGTACTTTAAGTCTTTACTAATTGTAATAAATTTGTGATTATTTTTAATCTCAGTTCACTTTTTCTGCCACATCTGACTGGTGTTCCACAAATTTTAAATGACTTTCTCCTGTAAACCTGATATTGTGGAATATATTATTATGTAAATATATACTATGAAATATATGTATGTGTGTAAGTGCATATGTGTGCGTGAGCATGTGTGTACATACAATGTGTGTGTGCAGGTAAACTTTTACCTTTTATATATCATTCTGCAGTTCCTGACTGTCAAGTACAGTGGTCATAAGTCAGAACATTCAAGAAGCTGTGAGAGTTTCTGGTTCGTTTGGCAGGAGGTGTGGTGAGGCCAAGGGAAGAAATAGCATTCTGGCAGTTTTAATCCCATCACAGTACAGATAACTGACATACAGTTACAATTTTTTTACTTGGACATTTTCTTCGCTCATTTTACAAAATTGTCCATAGTGTCGTTCTAATTCCAGAAGGAGGCTAATCAGAAAAAAGATGAAAACTCCTCAAATGTGTTATTCCAACAGGTTGTGCTTATATTTATGAACAAAAATCGTGTTGCACGGCCTAGAGATGAGTCATAGTTTTTGTTTGTTTGTTTGTTTATTTTGATGCTCTTTAAGAAACGCTGTAGCAGCTTGCTCTGGCAAACACAGAGTAGCTGAACCGATTTTCATCTAGCTGCCTGCCATCCATCACCGACCTGGAAAGGCCTTTCCAGCACAGAAGACCAGCTGAGCATCGCAGGCATCCTTTTCCAGGGTCTCAGGACACTCAGGCACTTGGCTGCTGTCAAATGTTTCTGCAGGAAAGGAATCCTCCAGTTCAATAGACCAGAGGGTCTCTGGCTCAGCCAAAAAGAGTGACAGAGGCTATAAAACTGTCTGTTCTCTCCCTCTGCTCAGTGTCTTGCCAGGAATCCCAGGCTGGGAGCTCTTGAAAAATACAACCGCTGTTATTTCAAGCTGCCGCATTCAGGGGATGCCGCTGCCTTCTCTCTGGCGCCATCTACTGGGAAAGATTCAAAACAATGATTCACTTAAACCAGTTTGGAAAAATTGTATTCCAAGTAGGGCAGATGATCCCCACACCCTTTTAGGACTGACCTTTGTCTAAAAGTTGACAATTTAATGTTTCCAAAGTATTTTGACGAAAACAAAGCTAAATAAAGGTGAAGATAAATCAAATTTCAATGTGAACACTGCATGCACTTTTTAATACTCATCCTCAAAATTTATGTTTTAACTACTTTCCTCCCAAAATTATTATTCTTTTTCTGCCTTGACCTTGTAAATGCCGATGATGATTATCAGTAACTTGTATCTGGTTTAAAGATACGAGATTTGAAGTCTGATGAAAAAGTTCAATTGTAAGCTGTATTTGTTAATATATCTGATATTAGCCAACATTATAAAAATGCCTTGCTGTTGGGGATTGTGATGCCTCCGGAAGTTCCTTTGTTGTATAGGATTCTTTAGGCTACCCTGGTTTTTTTGCTTTTCCATATGAAATTGAGTATTTTCTTTTTTGAGGCCTGTGAAGAATTTTGCTGGGATTTTGATGAGCATTCATTTTCACTTCTCTCTCTGAGCTTTACTCTTCTCTTCTTTGTAACCAAAGAGTCCCTGTTGTAGTAGAAACATTTCAGTAAAAACGTCCATCATGTTTGTTCCTTTCTGTATTTCTACTAACTACAAACTGGTCATCTAGAAATACTGGTCCTCTTCTTGGAGTCTTTTGTGTCAGTCTCTGTTAGCTATATCACATTCAGCACATGGCTCTGTGATTGTGTGGCTGGGCACAGCCACATAGCTGCTTTATATGTCTACTTTGCTGTGGAATAATCCTCTTGCACACTGTGAAGATTTGTTACTTGAATTGGTTTAATAAAACACTAATTGGCCAGTAGCCAGGCAGGACTTAAATGCGGAGCAACCAAACTAAGGATGCTGGGATGAAGAAGGGTGGAATCAGGAGAGAAGCCAGCCAGCCACTGAGGAAGCAGGATTTAGCACGATTAATAAAAACTCAGAGACAGGTATTGTGGTTCAACCTGAAGACCAGAAAAACAAAGCAGCCAGCTACTATCTCTTACCTTGACCTCAGTCCAAAAATGGTGATCCTGCCTCCAGAAAATCTCTCAGAATGAAATGCGAGCTCTTTCCTCCCATTTTATAATCCTCTCTAGTTCTGGAATTAAGAGCCTGCAACACTACCACCTGGTTTTTATGGCAAACTAGTGTGGCTACTGGGATTAAAGTTGTGTGTCATTGTGTCCTGTTTTGAAGGCTAGCCATTGTAGTTATTTTCTTTTCTGATCTTCAGGCAAACTTTATTCATTAAAATACAAATAAAATGCCAATACAACAGGATGTGTAGAAAATGAAGTAACAAGTCATGAGACAAGTGGCAAAGCATAGATAGGAAATGGCTAATTGAAATGCAAGAGTTAGGTAGTAACAAGCCTGAGTTATTGACAAAGCATTTATGATTCATATTAATTCTCTAATTCAGTTATTTTGGAAGCAGGCAGCTGGGACAGAAAAACTCTGCATACATTATTTACTCTTATAATATTGCCAACAACCTTAAAGACTTTGGTAAAGATGGAAATGAATATATATACATCATTTCCATCATATATATATATACAAGATGTATATCCATATGTTTATATATCTACTTTATATGATATAAAGCACTACACAAATATCATTCCTGATGCCCTCAAATACATTAGAGAGCATCACATACACATATGCATATTAATAATTAATGTATGAATTCGATAAAAAGGACAAGTAAAGTAATATTTAGAATTCACTCCTACAACAAATGGCACTGAACAGTGAAATACATGTCTGAAGGTGTTTACTTAAGGATAGTTTTTCTTTGTTAGAGAAACTATGTGCATTTCTTATCTTTTCCATTATTATTGTGCTAGATCTTTTCAAATATGAGATTATAATTAAGAAGTTGATGTTGATAATGCTGAGTTTGAGGAATATGGTAACAATAAAAACAGTAATACAAAATGTTAAATCAAATGAAACTAAGCTTGCTGTTATTTTTATAGATAGCTACATAGAATGATGGAAAGCTATTTTGTTTCCTGCTCTCATTGCTCTGTAAGAATATCCGCTTTGTCTTTGATAGTTTGAAAGTCCCTCTCAATGTACTTAAAGTTGGAGTTGTTTTTATTTTAATCTTCTTTGAGTTCCATTGGGATTCTTGAGTCTGTTTCTTTCATCAATGCATACTTTATGTAGAAAGCAATGAATAAAATACTCATGGATCACCTCTTCCTTGTTCACTACGGTGTTTTCTGGAACATGAATTAAACATGTTCAGAATTTATAGCTTTATTTTCTTTGTCTCTGAACCTGCACCACCTATTTTTTTTCCTGTTCAAGTTTCTTTATACCAACTTCTAGAAAATTCCTTTTGTCTAGATTTTCCTTGCTCTTTTTTTTGTTGTTGATTTTTCTTTAAAAATTACCCATTGAAATTAAAATGTTAATTGTGGTAATTTTATTCCCTTAAATCACATTCCATTGTTTTTTTTTTAATTTCACTGAGCTTACCATTTTTCTGTAGATTTTAAGATTATGAAGATTTTAAAGCTATGTACTTCTTCAACTTGATAAACTATTTTTCCCTTTTGTCTATCTTTGACTAGTTCAATATTAATATTTCTCTTGGGCATGTTTGTTATCTAGTGTTTTCACTGATTTTGGCTTACTGTACCCTGAAACATTATATGCTTAATTATTTTTTTAATTTTGTGCTGCTCACACTTTTAAGAACAATCTATGTGAATATTTTGAAGATTAGCATAAAAGAACTTGCCTTTTAGCATTTGCTTAGACTTCTTGAAAGCACCTCAGGCTCTATATAATTGCTTTGGACTTTACTTACAGCTCAGATTTCTGCTTGGTTCATTAGTTGCTTGATTTGTTTGGTTGTCCCACCCCCTATGATCTTTCTTTTCATATCTAACATAATTATAATTTAGCTGTTGATTTGCTATCATACCTAGTTCTAATTAAGAATATATTTGTGTTTCTTCTCTGGTCTAACAGATCTCAACAGATCTGATACTCATGAAAGAATGGAGAAGTGAGTACTTCAGTGATACTGTTCTACGATGGCCTGATTTAATGTAGGAAGCATTTACCAAACTGCATACCACATGTGGTCATTACGACCGAATTTCACTTCCATTTCCTTGCAGAGCTTGCCCTCAAGTCACAAGGGTCTTTTGAGGTGGAACACTTTTCTCTGAATACCTTGAGCTTCAAGTTTTCCTTAGATTCCAGCAAGCTACCTCATCATCCCTTGGACAGTTTTTTAAAAACATGTATTTTAATTATCAATATTTGATATTAGTTTTAATAGGGAAGTGTTGTGGAAAATCGAAAGGGTTAAAATTCCTGAGTCAGAATCAGACATAAACAATTTTCTAAGGAATTTGTTTAACTGAATTCTAATTTAAGTCTAATTAAACTTGAAATATTTAAGGAAATAGATCTGACCAGGAAGAAAATACAGCTACCCAGTCCAAGTCCTCAGAAATAGTGATGTCTTTATTCGGTAGCAAAGATATCTTTGCAAGATCTTTGTGTGTACCTTTTAGAGAAACAAGTGCAGGTGAATTTATAAAACCATAGAAGAATGACTTTGTCGGTGATAGATAAAGAACAAATGCTACTAAGTCATATAAAGAATTTTCTTTGAAGCAGTGACAGCCTGGATTTGAAATGCTGTTAGAACACAGTGGAGCAAGAAGAAGAATATGAAACCCTGCTAATAACATAGATTGTGGAGAACAGAAAGCCAGGCTTTTCAGAGAGCTTGACTTTCATAGCACAAGTTTTAACAATCTTTTCACTGAAGACCTGACACTGTATATTGCAGCTTCACTCTATGCCAGCCAGCACTCAATGCTGGTGGGTTTCTTCCTGTGTTTTGACGTAGATTTTGTTCATAGTCCTTACTTTCATTAGAATTCAATGGTTTCCCCCCCTCTTCTTTTAGATTCTGTAATAGTTTCCGATGTGAAACAATGTATACGAATACAATCTAGATGCCCAGGATCACCAAAAATGCTTCTATTTTTCTGTGTACTATTGAACTAGACTTATTTCTGGATTATTTACAAGAAAAGAAAAGAAAAAGAAAAACACCTATGTAAGGGAAAAATATGTTTACTTGTGCCTTTGTTTTTACTTTGTCTTTTGCTTAGACCAAGAGTGTGGAAAATTGATTCCTCAACAGAAAAAAAAAAAAAAAATACTGGTACTTTGGAAGCTCTGTAATTATGTAACATACACTTTGCGTTCTGCTCATTCTGTAATGAAAAAGCGATCTGTTATTTAAATGTTGACCTCTAAAAGATTCCATATTAAAACGTTTAATCATAACATTTCAAGGTAAAATGGCTTTTTTCTGGGAACCTTCATTACATGAATGCCTTTGTTATCTTACTTTCTTGATCAAACTAGGCAGTGACCTGAACTGCAGCCAGATTTATCTCAAGGAGTTTTCTCCAGGTAGATGAAGGGGCACAGTGCAATGCCTCCTGGAAAAGTATAGGCGGATAATTTTATGTGACAACCACATTATGAATAAAGCCATACGAGCACAAAGTAGCACACCGCATCCATTTGCTGTTACCCCGTTCAGATGTTAATAAAAGAAAGTCAAGGTGCGGCTCCAACATTAAATGAATTGCCAATATCTCTCTTATAAGTCAGGATGTATGTGAATCCCCCGGAGGTTCCGAAAAGGAAGCAGAGTCATCATTGGCAAGGAAACTTCCAGCTCTGGCCACAGTTGGGTTGGCTGAGCTTCCAATGTAGCATGAAGGATGGAACTGATGCATGTAATAGCATGAAGCACCATCTATTAAAATCTGAATATCACTCACAGCAATGCAGATCAGTGGCGAGCTTTATCGGCAAGCCCAGAAAGAGGCACCATTTCAAGATCTCAGGCAGTGAAAGGATCTTTTGTAATACTGAGCACCGTCTAACAAATACTGTTGTCATCAGCTGGGGTGGATCTTCTGGGAGTCTGCACTCTGTCCAGGCGCTTGGCAGACATTCAGATAGAGAAACATTTACTTTAAAATGATTAATGGCTCCCAACTTGATTTTGCCAAAGACCATGCTTTCTGTCCTCACGTTTTGAGTCATTGATCCTGAGACACGTCTGCAACTTACTCAGCTTTCAAATTAACATGTGAACTTTTAAAAATACACACATGTAATTAAATCTTTCTTCTCCCTGGAAACTGACCACGGCAGACTGTTGGAAAGCCCAGTGTTAACATCGATTTCATTGCCATTATTATTTAAGTGGCATAAGTTAATTAGCCCGTTTCTAAACGATATTTATGGGCCAGCTGGTAAAGCCAGTATTCTGAGACATGACCTTGATTTGATAGCCTTAATAATACAGTTTCTGTAACAGTGTGTAGCACTACATATTACACAATATTTTACGATAAACAATAGAGCAGTCTAAGACACTTTTTCCTATATTTGTGACCTAAGACTAACAAGGAACAATTGATGTTGGTTATAATTTGCATAACAGTTTTACTACCAATCAGTTATTATTAAAATTTTTAAGACAAGTGAAAATCTACAAAGGCAAGAAAAGGAATAAAAGTCTCATAGTTTGGGTTACTTACTTACTTTGTGTGTGTGTGTGTGTGTGTGTGTGTGTGTGTGTGTTATCTAAAAAAGAGTCAGTTAGTGAAATAATGCATTCAAGCCACTAAACTTGCTTTCATTTAAATGTATATTTAGGCTTCAGTATTTAAAATAGTCTACTTTGCATTGAGAATGAGCAAAAAAGAACATTGAACAGTAGGAAAGCATTTAGGTGAATTTAATGTTCTAATCTACTGAGGAAATTCCTGTGTTAGTCAAACTTCTCTAGAGGAAGAAAACAAAGAGAATAGGTGTATTTTAAGGACGGGGAAGAGGCAGAAATCTTTAATAAATAAGTAAGGAAAGAAAGGAAGAAAGAAAGAAAGAAAGAAAGAAAGAAAGAAAGAAAGAAAAGAAAGAAAGAAAAAGGATGGGGCTTAAGTGGTTATGGGAGCTGATTAATCTAACCTCTGAAAATTGACCTATTTTGATTCCAAAGCTGATAAATCGCTGAGAGCCTGGAAGAACTGACCTCCCAGGTATTCACCAACAAGAATTCTCTATTTAAAGAAAGATCTACCTAGTTTTTTATTCAGGCCTTCAACTGATTGAATAAGCCTCACGCATCTTATGGAGACTTTTGTTTGATGTGATCAAGAAAAAAATAGATTTATTTTTTTAAAACTGAGTCATCACGAGAGCATCCAAAATGCTATAGATAAGTAAACACAGCTTGTTGAATCCATTTAGTCCTGCTAGTATGCATATGTATTTACAAAGGATTATTATTATTATTATTATTATTATTATTATTATTATTATTAGCCTCATCAGTTGGGAAGCTTATTTCTCCAACTCTCAACAGACATTAATTGGTCACAGTTCTTAATCTAGACTTGGGTACTCATGAGAGTTCCCCTCTGCACATGGACATGTCACTTGATGCTGTCATTACTCTGGTGTTGGTTCCTCGTGGTCTGCAATTCCCTTTATTTTGCATTCTGTAATGACCTCTGCTTTTGACAAAAAGGAGCATCTTTGATGAGGGGCAAGAGTTCACTTATATTTGAAGATTTTGATCTAGAAATCACAGATTAGAAAGAATATAGTGCTTGTATTTTGAAATTCGTGTTATATCACTCAATATAATATTTTCCTTCTCCATATACTTTCCTATAATTTTCAAGACTTAAATTTTTACATATTGAATTCTATTCCTGTGTGTGTGTTTGAATGTTTGAATGTGTTTGCTGTATTTTTGCTTTTTTTTTTTTGAGATTGCTTTTTTTCCTAGCTATTGAGTATAGAGCAACAATGAACACAGTTGAGCAAGTATCTGTGAGGTCAAGTAGAGAGTTCCTGGGGCATAAACTGAGAAATGGTATGGCTAGCTCATAGCGGACATCTATTTTTAGCTTGTTGAGAATCCTCCACATTGATATCCAGAGTTAAGATAGCAGATTTCAGTCACACCAACAGTAAATGAGGGTTCACCCTTCTCATATTGCAACCTAAGTATTTGTTGCCAGCTGTTTTCTTGATCTTAGCCAATCTGATGGGAATGAAAGGAATTTTCATAATTGTTTTATTTTGTATTTCACTAATTTCTAAGTGTTATGAACACTTTATGTATATTTGTATATATGTATATATATAAGCACATTTATACACATATAATTTTTTCTTTTATTTTTGAGACTAGGAAATTATTTTTGCACGAGGCAGGGGCCATTACAGATAAGCAAAAGTAATCAAAATAGAATTTTAGAGCCCAGTCCAAACACGTACATCTGCAAAACACTCTTGCACTTAATTCTCAAGGAACACTGCAGAAGAGAGGTAGAAAAAGTTTATGAGCCAAAGGAAAGGAAAGTTCCTGTGAGATTGTATCTCCTAGTAATATTAGAAGTGATACGAATAAACCTAACCAACATGACTGCCTAGACAAAAAAGAAAGAAGGAAGGAAGGAAGGAATAAAGGAAAGAAGGAAGGAAGGAAGGAAGGAAGGAAGGAAGGAAGGAAGGAAGGAAGGAAGGAAGGAAGGTGACTAAAAAATTCTGAGAATGGGAGAAACATTCTTTTTCTAAGGGAGAGCATACCATTGATTATCTATTGACAGTCAGTCAAGTATATGCATATACAAGTAACATTATAAACTGAGTATGTTATATCTAGGAATATACATGCATGCTTACATAAATATACACACATGTAATAAGAATGAAAAAAGAGGCCTTGGAATTGAAAAGGAAGAAAGGAGGTAATGATGCAGTTATACAATGATAATCTTAAAAGAGAAGAGAGTCTCAGCCATAATCAGAAAGGGGTGTTGGGAGAAAAGCTGAGGTCAAATTCAAGACAAAGAGGCAGAGATTAGAGATGCTGTGCTACTAACTTCAAAGATCCAGGAAGGGGCTACCAGCCAAGGAATGCAGTTGGGGCTTTTGTTGTTGTTGTTGATTCATCCACTTAATCTCTTTAAGCAATCATTTAATCTAAAGTCTTCAACTTTTCCACCTGCAACATTCATTTATTTGCATGAATTGTGATTTACCAGATTTTTCTCTGTCTTCTATCCACTGAGACAACAAATAGGTCCTCATGAAATGTCAATTAGATCTCATGACCCTGCCTTTTAATTTCCTTAGCAGAATACAGTTAGATAAACATGTATTCTATAATTAAGTAATTAAAGAAGTGGTCATTGAACCATTAATTGGACATGAAAATTCTCACCTTACAAATAATTTATCTTTTTGATGAAAGCATACCTCCTAGTAGGAAAGAGCCTTCAAAATTAAAGGCTCAATATAAAAATCTCAGCAGCATAATCTCTGTAGTTCAATGAACAAATGCAAATTTCTTCACCTAGCAAATTCGTTCCTTTGTGAGTTTCTTTAAGAGAAAATCAATCAAACAAAAAAATCCAGAAAAAAAATAACAACGAAAAGCATAAATTACGACTGCTCTAAGGCTTCCTTTTCCCCAGCAATTAACTTCTGCTATTCTTGTCACTTTTCAAGCAAAATGCTACTATTTTTCATAAGGTGGGAGTTTTATTTGGTTTGGTTTTTTTGTTTTGTTTTGTTTTTGTTTTTCGAGACAGGGTTTCTCTGTGGTTTTGGAGCCTGTCCTGGAACTAGCTCTTGTAGACCAGGCTGGTCTCGAACTCCCAGAGATCCGTCTGCCTCTGCCTCCAGAGTGCTGGAATTAAAGGCGTGCGCCACCACCGCCCGGCTAAGGTGGGAGTTTTAAAGGGAATCACATCTAATATGATAATGACATCATGGGAGATTCCTAAGGCAACATACCTTATTCACATAAACAGCACACATTTCCTATTTCCTGGACATTTTAAACCTTTCATTTGCAGCGTACATAATTAACTTTAGGTTCGTTTTTGTTCCTGTGTGAGAGAGGACTAAACGAAGTTTCTAATTTCACACATAGCATCTTTTTAAGATCATGGCATAATCAAGGAGATCCCATAGAATAAAACTGAAACCATATGCCAGCTGCAACACACCCATACGTCATTTAGCTTCGTGGTCCCATGCCTGCCATTTTCCCAGTTATTTAAGACTGAAGAACCCCTGAGTGGAGGCTACTGCTGTTCTTGTACTGAGGATGCTTACATATACATAAAAAGTACTTAGGAAGAATTTTCTTTTTTTTTATTATTTAACTTATTTTATTATTTCCTTATTTGGAGGCATTGATCATAGGTTTGAAAGCATTGTCATCAAATTTAATACTTATAGAAATCTTTTCAATATAAAATAATGACAAATAGGACACATTTTAGCAGGGAATTCTGCTTTATGTTATATTTCAACTAGTGATGTATGTGACAGGTCTCTGTTTATGATACTGTCTTAGTTATTCTGTCTGTGCATGTGTATAATTTGAAGGGAATGTGGTGTCTATATTTATTCTTTGGTATTTACATGATTGATAGTAAAGGTGAAAATGGCTTCAAGCTTTTCACATGTTATTTCTACTTTTCGATTTTGTAAATTAGTTAAAAATCTTAAAACAGCAATTCACATCCAAAAAACTTCCTTAAAACAATTTCTAAGAGAGAATTTTCTTCTTCAACAAATTCCCTTGACTTAGTGTTTTCATCAAATGAGTCGGTTCTCCTGTTGATGCCAGGCTGCAACTTGCTAGAGTCTGTTTTCTCCTTTTGCCATTGTATCCCAGGGATTGCCATTTGGTCCAAAGGATTGGGATGAATACCTTCATCAGCTGAACCATCTCGCTAGCCCATGAATATTTTTAACAGTAATGACTCAAATAATTAAATCACGTAAATAGTATCTATCATATAGTGCATTTACTTATTATTGTTATATATTCCACACACTGATGACCATTTTGTAACTACCATGTTCACTTTTTGAACCCATATTTATGTTTAGAATGTAATTTTCCATTACTACTCAGCACTGACCACCTTTGTACAGTAGATTCCATAGAAGTTTCTGTATTAATCTTTCATTAATCTATAAAGTTCAAGTATGTCTATCTCAGGTATGGTTCAAAGTTGTGATGATTAATACTGAGTTTGCACATGACTGGATTTATATTAACCACGTATCACTGTGATTTAGTCTAAGGGAACCTAAGAAGCCCTATCTTAAGTTTGTGAAACCCAAGTATTTATCTGTCTGGGACCTTTGATTGCAGATACAGTGTAAACAACTGCTTCAATCTCTTCTGTCATTACTTTCTAGCCATGGTGAGCTCTACCATCAACTGTGATCCAAAATATACTCACCCTGCCTTAATTTCCTTCATCCAGTGCTTAATCATAGCATTAAGAAAAGTAACTAATAAAAACTCCTTTCATGTTCGTTTTGGCATTGGTATTTTATGTCAACAGCATTTCTTTTACACATATGAAATGTTCTGAAACTTATGAGTAACTTAAGTTTACAGACGTCTTTCTAAAAATTCACATCTTATTATTTGGCCAATGAGGAATTGTGATTTACTAATCTGTAGTCAAATTTGCCAAATGTTTTTTATACTTGTGAGTGTTTTGCCTGCATGTGTATGTGTCCAACAAAACAGTGTATGGTACCAGACTGCCTGTAAATGGAGTTCCAGACACTTGTGAAAGACCTGTGGATGCTGGTAGCCAAAAACAGACTCTTGGCACGAGCAGTCAGTCATCCTAACCACTGAGAAATCACTCCTGTACCAACTTTATTGGAAATTTTAGTGCAGATATCATGGACTACTTTTCTATGACCCAATAAACAAGTTCCTTCAAGGTTCTATAACATTTACGAGTTGATTTTGACCTCTTGCATTCATAGCTAATTCAATAGGATTTTTGAACAAAAGAATGAGTTTTCTGTTTTGATGACAAATTTATATTCCATAAGAACTATGATTACTTATTTCCTTAGCTTTTAAGATTTCCTAATTTTTATTGCATTTATATGTGTTTTTGCCTGCATTTATGTCTGTGCATACTTGTGTGTAGTGCTTCTGAAGGGTAGAAAAGGGTGTCAAATCACCAAAAGTCTGTTACTTGGCATATGACTGTTGGAAATCAAACCAGAGTCCTCAGAGATAGTAACGCTGAGCCATATATCCAATCCCTTAGCTTTAGTTTTAAGTGAACTGTTTTCAGAATTGTTTAAGGTTCACAGAAAAAGACAGCGGATACACAAAGGCTTTCTATATACTCTCTGCTCCACAAATAGATGATCTCTGCCTTTTAGCCAGGGTCCAGTCTAGTTCTTGTCCTGAAATTATTGAACCCAAATTGATATATCAAAATTGTTCAGGGTCGGGCCTGGTTAGTACTTGGATGGGAAGAGTATCCTATTGAGAATTCTCTGTACAGATCAGTACCCCAATTTTAATTGGATTATTTGTTTCTATGGTATCGAATTTCTTGAGTTGTTTATATATATATATTGGATAGTAAACCTCTGTCAGATTCTGTAGGCTGCTTCTTTGTCCTATTGATAGTGTCCTTTGACTTACAAAAGTTGTTCAGTTTTGTCAGGGCCTATTTATTAATTGTCAGTTTTAGTGACTGTGGTACCAGTGTTCTGTTCAGAAAGTTGTCTCCCGTGCAAATGCATTTGAGGCTATTTTCCATTTTCTCTTCTACCAGGTTCAGTGTGTTTTGTTTTGTGTTGAGGTCTTTTATTCACTTGGACTTGAGTTTTGTGCAGGGTGAAGAATGTGGATCTATTTTCATTTTCCTGCACACAGAATCCTGTTTGATGAAGAATACAATTAGTTGACGATGCTGCCTTTTAACCATTGTATATGTCTGCTTGCAAAAATCAGGCATCCAGGGGTGTGCTGATTTATGTTTAGATCTTCCACTCAATCCCATTGATCACCATGTCCATTTTTATGCCAATACCATGCGGTGTTTGTTAGTATAGTTCTGTAATACAACTTGACATCAGGAATGGTCAGATTTCCAGATGTCCTTTTATTGTTCAGGTTTGTTTTTCGCTGTCATAGGTTTTCTGTTTTTCCATAGGAAATTGAGAATTGTTTGTAAGGAATTGTGTTGGGATTTTAATGAGATAGTGTTGAATCTGCATCTTTTGGTAGAATGGCCAGTCTTACTATGCAAATCCCATGGCTACATGAGAATGGGAGAGCTTTCCATCTTCTAATAACTTTTTCAGTTTCTTCCTTCAAGTACTTGAAGTTTCTGTTATATGGGTCTTTCATTTGCTCAGTCAGAGTTACACCAAGCTAACAGTCATAGTTTCTTTATTCTGTCTTGACTCAAGCTGTTCAAGTTCCAATAATTTATAAACGTTTTGTTCTTTCTGTTGTTGTTGATATAAAGTTTTAATCCATACTAGTCTGATAGGATCCAAGTAGTTATTCCAATGCTCTTGCATCTGTCGAGACTTGCTTTGTGTCCAAGTATGTAAGCATGACATCAATTTTGGATAAAGTTTCACGAGGTATGGCATATTCACAGGGAATGCCTACTGGTGTTGAAGACTTTGTAATCGGTGTGAGTTAGGCAAGAAAACTTAGAGGAGAAAGTCTTTATGATCTGCTGGGGATGGAATCAGGGAGGAAAGAGAAACCACATCCTGTTTCCAGCTACAGGGATGAAGGTGAAGCCAGGGGCGAGGGATCAGATCTCAAGAGCAGTAGGGGTGATGTCTGTCTTCAATCTTCTTCTTGCCTGAGGAGGGGTGGCCCTTGGGTGAACATGGGTACCTGCTGGAGTTCAAGTATGAGATACAGTGATGAGTGGGGGGAGGGAAGTTAGAAGGAGATGGTCCATGATGTTGACAAGAGATGTGGACAGGGAAAAGGAAAGCCTATATCTGGTGTTTTGCTGCAACACTGGGGAAGATGTTGCATGGCTAGAGTTGAGAGAACAGAGAGGCATGGAAACGTCTGCTGATTCTTATCATAAAATATCTTTTGATTATGTTTCGTCTCCACCAAATCCTCTGAGATCTTCCCCATTCCCCTTCCCATCCAACTGTTGTAGTTGATTTTATTTTATTTTTACCCTTTTGTGACCCACCACCCAGTTCCCAAACAAATACACAGACTTATTTCTACTTACGAATGCCCAGTCTTAGCTTGGCTTGTTTCTAACCAGCGTTTCTAAGTTACCCAATTCTCCTTAACTATATTTTATCTCTGGGCCTTTTAAGTTTCCTTTTTATATACCTTCCTTCCTTTCTTACGTCATTGCTGGATGGATGGATGGCCCCTGGGGTCCTTCTCTCATTCTTTTCTCACTCCAAACTCTTCTCTAGAGCCAAATCTCTTCTCCTAATTGTTCTTTCTCCCTGGCAGCACTGCCTATTCCTCTCCTCCTAAAAGCTCTTTTGATGTGGCATTGCCCTCTGTATGCTATGAATATGTTTTCTTTTACCATTGGTTAATAAAGAAAGAATCTTTTTGGTGTATGGCTGGGCAGAATATAGCTGGGTGAGAAAACTAAACTGAATGTAAGGAGAAAGAAAGTGGAGTCAGCAGAAGCCAATTATCCACTCAAGAAACAAATGTGAGGTAACAAACCACGAGCCACGTGGTAAAATACAAAATAACAGAAATGGGTTGATTTAACATGTAAGAGCTATCTTAGAATATGCCTGACCCGTTGGCCAAAACGTGTTGTAATTGATAAGTTTCTCCATGATTATTTGAGGCTGGGCGGCCAGGAAACAAAAGTGTCGTCTCCGTTTACACTCTTCATTAGCCAATCAGATGTTTTGAGAAGGCAACGTAGCACAGCTTTATAATGTTAGCAAATGTAGCATAAAAGAATACATCTTTGCATCATTAGCCAAGTATTCGACAACATATGGATCTTAAATTAATATTCCACAACAGACTGTACACCCTTTGTGATGCTTCCTAGAAAACAAAGAGGCGTCTAAACTATAATAAAATAATAAATGATGAGACATAGGCAAACCAGAAAAGGAAAAAAAAGGGAAGCCAAAGAAAAAGCAGGAGAAACACAAATAGATAGCGAGGCAAACACTACACTCTGGTTCTAAGAAACATCCAATAAAAACACAAAACTCAAAGCCATAATATGTAAGCAAAGGACCTGCAGGGGAAACCAAAGCATAACAAAACAAACAAAAAAGCTCCCTGACAAATCATTTAGAGACAAAGGACCTACAGAGGTGCCACTGAGTTCTTTTTATGGTGATCATCTCCTGCTGAACCTCATCTCCTGCCCAACCTCAAGAGTGGTTTGTATATCCAGTAAGACTTCTTTAGAGAGAAATAATTTTTCATTTGCAAGCGCTCATCAACTGGAGAGAGATCTGGTATAGGGATATGTCCCATGTCCACTTCTGCTCTCAGTGCTGAGACCCCATCTGGCACAGACCTCTGTATTCTCTGTATATGCCACTGCAATCTTTGTGAGTTCATTATGTATTTAGAAGTCATTCTTTTGTTGGTGTCTTCCATTCCCCTGGTTCTTGAAATCTTTCTAAGTCTTTCTTGATCAGCTTCCCTTAGCACTTTACGGAAGGATTGAATGGAGACATCTCACTTAGTAGTGAATGATCCAGGACTGTCCAAGTGTGGATCTCTGTATTTGTTCACAACGGCTGCAGGAGGAAGCTTCTCCAATGATGGCTGAACATAGCAGTCATCTAGGAGTATAGCAAAATGTTGTTAAGAGTCACTTAGGTCTATGTTCCTATAGTAGAATAGTAGTATTTGGTTTTCTCCTAGGTTCATGGCCTGTCAGGCTCAGGCAGTGTTGAGGATGGATTCCATCTCATGCTGTGTCCCTTAAATTCAATCTGTTATTAGTTGGTTACTCCCACAAGCTTTGTGCTGTGAGTTTTAATCTTCTTGCACATTGTGAAGCTATGTCTCTGTCATGGTACATTTTGACTGGTTTACCAAATAATTAAATGGCCAATAGCTAAACAGGAGAGGATAAACAGGACCTCTGGGGATAGAACATAACTCCAGGAAGAAGCTGAGAAATACAAGATTTGCCAGACAGACATGGAGCAAGACAGACATTCAGACACACAGAGAGGTATTTAAGTCATGTGACTGAACATAGAAATGGGTTAATTTAAGTTATACGAGTAAGTTGGAAACAAACTTAAGTTAAAGCCAAGCATCCACTATTAATCAGAAATCTCCATGCTATTATTATTTGGGAACTTAGAGTCCAATGAAAGTCTGACTGCATTCTGCCACTGTTGCACCGTTGCATATTGCATGCAGTCGTTGCTGTAGACTGAAGAGTGCAGCTGGGTCTGTGCTTACCTTTCTCCTTTAGAAGTATGCAGAATACATTCCAGTACAACCAATACTGGATCATAGGGGCGAAGGCACTAGATAGGTAATGGCTCAAATCCTCCATGTTCAGTTAGTTCTATTTTCAGCAATAGACCCTTACTCTCAGTTTGTGGAGAGCAACCAATGGACATGTCAACAACCTGGGTTGTTTGGGGGCTTCCTATGGGGCCCCTTTGACCAACAACTTAATAGATATAACCTGTTCCCAGCACTAGAAACTTCATTTAGGGATGAGAGTTGTGCAGCTGGAGCTCTGTCTACCCCATTTTGAGCAATTTCATTTGGATCAAATTCATATTTTAGGAAGCATCTACGGTATTAGATTTTCATACAACCTCTCAAACATTCCTTAATTTTAGCCACCCACTCATATTCCTACTGTGCCCATCTTCACTCTCTTTTCCCATATACTTTTGCTTTACCTGCACACCTTACCCTGATATGCCTACCTATCCTATTGCTTCTCCTTTGGGGTATCAACTCCTCTCCCCATCCCCTTACTCTATATCTAACCTCATGGATATATGAATTGTAGTTGCTTATTGAAGACTTACAAGTGCATATATACCTATTAGAGAATGCATCCCATATTTTTTCTTTCTGCGTCTGGGTTACTTCACATACAATGACTTTTTTTTTTAGCTCCATCTATTAATCTGAAAAAATTCACGATTTCGTATTTTTAGTGGCGTGGTACAATTCCAGTGTATAAATGTGCCGCATTTTCTTTATCCATCTATCTGTTGAGAGGCATCTTCTACTTTGCTACCAATTTCCGGCTATTATGAATGGAACAATAATGAATATAATAAGCAAGTATCTGTGCAGAGTCCCTTGGGTATAGGTCTAATAGTGAAATAGTAGTGTCTTGAGGAAGATAAATTCCAAGCTTCCTGAGGAACACCTCACTGATTTCCATAGTGGCTGTTGCCCCATCCCAAACAATAAATAAGTGTTCCCCTTATTCTGCATCCTTGACAACATGTGTCATCACTTGTTTTATTGATCGTGGCCTATTTGGCTGGCATAAAATAAAATCTCAAAGTTACTTTAATTTGTATTTCCCTGATGACTAAGGATGTTGAAAATTTCCTTAATTGTTTCTCAGCCGTTTGTCATTCTTCTTTTGAACATCTCTGTTTAGATCAGTAGTAGCCCATTTTTCAGTTGGGTTGCTTGTTTTCTTGATGCCAAGTTTGTTGAACTCTTTATTTAGTCCTCTATTGAACATATAATTGGTTAAAAAATGTATTTTCCATTTATTGTTTTTTTCCTTGATGAATAGCAGTAAAGATGGCAGCCCAGGTAAGTTTGGGAAGGAGGACTAAACAAAGAAATAGTAGAAGTAAATATGGCTTTAGGAGGGAATTGATTTAAAAAAGTGCAAAAGCAATGAAATCATAACTGAGTTTAAAAGTGGATGTTGGAAAACATGCACCATTGTTCTGATGTGATTACCAGAGAAGCAAAGGACGGGAGGAGAAAGAGAGTGCAGAGGTGCAGGAAGAGAAGGTGAAACAGAAGGAAAAGAATAACAATAATATTATTGTTACAGTTAACGTTTATTGAGCACTTACAAGGTGCCAGGAACACTTTAAGCCCTTTATTTGCATTTCTTCAAATATCTTGGCATCTGATCACTCACAGAAGGACTAGCCTGCTTCATATGAACATATTTATGGCGCAGCATATGCTCTTTGCATTCCTCTTGCACATATATGGAATCCTCACAGAGTTGTGTGGCTATATTTCTCTCATATACATGGTGACATTTAAATGCTTTAGGAGCCGTGGTGAATTGCTCTGGCCACATGAAATACAACTTACCCAGAGCAGTTCATATTATACGAATTAAAATGAAAGATTCAATAAATCACTGCAATGACCAGAAGCAATCTGTATCCAATTACTGGCTTCAAAAGGCTGAATATTAGGTTAGATCTGCATGAAGTGAATAGGCTCATCCATGTTTGGGCTAGCCCTTGTGGACCACTGTACATTCACAGTTAACACTCAGGATTTTATCTGATGATCCAGATAAAGTTAATTCACTTGAGGGAAATTCCAGGACTTTTTTCATTTCTTTTCATTTCCCAGCGCCCTTCTTCTTTTTCCTTACTAAGTAGTCGCCTACATGGATCAACTTCTAAGTGTGAAAAGCACAAGATAGTTAATACCGCCAAAATGAATTCAAGCATCTGTACCCACTCCCAGACCGGATTTTGTGGCAACAAAAAGGAATAGACCTTTCTCTATCTCCATTCCCTCATGTAGATAGTATTAAAGTAAATAAATAAATAAGAGATCTCACTCTAATCATCAGTAATTCATTCTACAAATCTGTTGTTTCTACTAAGATGTAGTGATTGTATTTTATTTCCTTTGCTTTTTCATTGATGAGGACCAGACAGGCGGCCCCATACTAAAGATCAAACTAGTAAACCACTCTGCTGCTTAGGGTTAAGAAACCAAGTAACACTATAGCTCAGTCTGACCTCAACTTCTCTGTGCAGTCAAATTTAACTTTTGTAATCCTCTTTCCCCAGTTTCCTAAGTGCTGAGGCTACAGGCACATCCAGAAACCAAACCTAGTTTCACTATTCTGAGAAAATATTAATACACTACACGTGCACACCAAACCACCAATGTCTTATGTTAACCACTTATACACAAACTAAGACATAAAAACCAATAAGCATGTTAGGATAGAAACTACCCAAATAGTAAGTACATACTTTTCTTTAAACAAATGTTATTTATAGGACATATATACAGAAGTATAATAGTAATCGTATGTCATAAAAGTTCACAGTAAAAATAGCCTGAAAATTGTAGTAATTTTATCAGCTAAATGGAAGCTTTAAATTCCATTTAAATTTATCAACAGAGGATGACTTGCATATTTATAAAGTTAAATGTGTTCTTGATATTTTAATATGTGTACAGTATATAATGATCATATCAGGGTAACTGGCATATTGTCACTTCAAATATTTATCATTTGTTTGAAATATTCAAGTTTCTCCCTGAAGTTATTTTAAAATATTCAGTTTCTTGCCAACTATATCATCCCCCTATACTGTATAGAACCCTCCTTTTTAGATCTAAATTCATCAGATTTAACTCTGTGTGGGGTGGCATTTTAGGGATCCCAACACTTGCAATGGTAAATGTTTCTTGAAATATGACAATCAAATTTTAATATGAAATCCAATACATAATGAATCTGAGGTGTCAATCAACCCTGGTCTCCACTACATAATCTGACTACACTGTAGCCTTGGTACTGAGCTTGCTGCCATGACACAAGAGTCACTCCCAAGACTCGCTGGCTCAGATTCAAGGGGACTGATTAGTGGGGACTGTAGTGTTCTAAAACACGCACAAACGCTTCTGTTCTTGTAGAAGTATGGGAGTTTAAGTGTGGAAAACAAAGGCTTTTTCTGGTTTCCTGTTGTTATTCTATGGCATGTAAATGGTAAGCTAGTCTATCTTTGACTGGATTGTGTTGAATCTTCAATTTCTAAAATTAATATTTAACAGAGTAACATGAGTTCAACTAAATTAATTTGGTTTAAGATTGATGAATTATTTCTAATAATTTCTGAAGTGGGCCCAATTTTTTTGCCATTTTTTACCACATATCCACAAACTGAAATTAAAAATTACACAATGAAGATATCAATGAACCTTGAAAATATTTGGAAGTACTCTTGATCCTACAGTCTCATGAACTCAGCTAAGTTTTAATTCTTTCTTCAGTGACTGTCACTAGACCAAAGTTCAGGCTGGCGGCACTAAATGGTATAAATAAATGGTTAACACAAACAGTACACAAATTTGAGAGAGAAAGTAATGGGGAAAGGGTACAGAAGACGGGGAGACTAGAGGATAGGTTTTCTTAAAATACATTGTGTAAATATATGAAATTCCTAAATAATAAATACCATTGTATATAAACTAAAGTAAGCATACTCAATATATAAAATACTCTTGAATTGTAATAAGGGTTAAAACTATAATTCTTTAAAGACTACAATTATTTTACTATCTGTAGAAGTTTTGAATGTATACCTATTGTATAAACCTAGGACTATGCTGAAATTTTTCTGCAGATGTGGCTACATGGAAAAATTTAAGATGTTCTTCCATAGAAAAGTTGGGGTTATTTCTCTTTTTCAACTTTACTCCCATTAATAGTCTACAGATTTTCATTATTATAGATCAATAACCCTAATAAACAAATAAATATAAGTATTCAAGAATTAAGAGTATTAGCAAAACAAATCCAACTGCTTATAAGTGAGATTCTCTACCATGCTCACCTGGAATTCATTCGAGGAATGGAGACATAGTACATCACACATACTGTTTACTGGAGTACAGCATGCCAACAGAAGTATGAAAAATAGGAGTCCTCCTAATCTAGAGAGGAAAAATCCATTCAATAAAATTTAATGCCTAAGCATCATGTACATGTACTTGTGTAGCTATGGAATTCCTACTGCTTGAAGGTCAGTCAAAACAGGAGAGTCACAATTTCAAAGCTAGTCAGGGCACCATATTAAAACCCATCTCAAATAAAAATAATGAATATCTCATGACTGTGTCATTTCTAAAGAAAAATTGCTCCCCAAGTAGGATAGAGAAATGATGCTGTCTGAAAACAGAAGTGAGAGAAGAGAACTGAAAAAAAAAATCACAATTTGCCATTAATTGTGGAAGTCAACTATGTTAGGGTGTGAGGAGCGAGGAAGCTGTTTCAGATATCTGTCATTTATTTTCATGGCAAACTTAGCAGCTTAATGTAGCAGTTTATAATTACCTTATCCCTGATCTAACAGCTCTCTACCTAATTAACTCAGAAAACTCAAATTAACTTCAAAAACTCAAAAATCATTATGAGTTTTGGATTTTTCCTTTCAATTTTTATTTTGCAGAGTTAAAAAATAATTCTGCGCTGATCACCCTGAGTTATTTAAATATTCCTTGCATAAACTAGTAGAGATGTGTATTAACTTAGTATCCTATAATCCCTTAATAGCTTCAGGAAACCAGTAGACCAACATTCAAGAACGCTAGAAACAGATACCCAGTCATTTTTGAGAGGTTCTATGCGAAGATCCGTGTCAAAGTTGATTCCAGGTATTTGCTGGTTTGTGTGACTATTTTCTGTAACTAAATATCTTAAATTTACCTACCATTAATGCATTGCCCCTGTATGAACAGATACTTTTTGCTTGTAGAAATAGTGCTAACCTATTATTTAAAAATCTTCAAAGATCAACAGGTCATATAAAGACCTTTGCCTCCAGAGTTTTCCTCCCCTTTGCTTCTATCTGTAGCCTTACTGACAAGCTTCCTGGTACACAGAACAACTCAGGTTGATATACATACTATAATCATTGTTCTCTCTTGATCGCTTACTTCATACTTTCCTGCCAGTGACAACATTTGTCAGCTTACTGTCCATCAAAACTCATGTTAAGTGATGCTTCGATGAGGACATTTTCCATTTGCCTGCAAAAGTCCATCTCCCTAGCTATGTCACTTTCTTAACGCCTGGAGCTTCAAGTGTTTATTACATTGTGCTTATTCCCCTCTCATAGAATTTTTCTTAGCACTTAAATTACTTAGATCAATCTATTTTATTGTTTTATTTATCGCTTTACAAAGTGGTTCCTGTGTTAAATATAAAATGTATAATCAGTAACTATACCTGCTAAGTTTTCTTTCATCATAAATTGTGTATGTCTGACACGAAAGTTTCTTCTAATTGATAATGATGATTGGGGATGGTTAGAGTGCTTATCTAGCATGATCATTTGTTCAATTCCCTGTACCTCAAAAACCCATAACAGCAGCAATAATCATAATTACAAACTAGTAAAGTAGTATGATCTAGAGTGTTCTATGTAATGCTAACATTTGAAGAAGCTTTTGTGTTGGCATAATTTTTTCTTCTTACTTCCGGTTCTGTGGTAATATACTCTTTGCTTCCTTAAACACACAGTGCCTGTATTGATAACTGACATTTTTTTGCTAACACCTCTAGTAGCTGTGGGACATATTACTGTGTTGCTATAAATATAGTTTCCTGTGCCTTTCACCTCTCTCTAGGTTTCTCTAAAGAGAAAAGCTGTTATTTTCTGCTCTCACGATGAGCTCTCCCCCCTCTAAATAAGGAAAGGATCTTCGCCGGGTAAAATCCATTCCTGCTGGAGATGTAACTACACACAGATCCTCCATTTGGGCAACAACCCTGGCACTTACTCTGGAGCATCATCAGAACTGCCCAAAGCAACGGTAGCTGAGTGCATTACTGTTTAATCACTTTATACTCAATAAAGTCTGGGTTACATAATATTTTTCTTATGCCATGGCAACCTAATGAGTCATCCTCCATTATAGGCCAGGACATTTGTGTCCATGTTCAGGGCACACCATCATTAAAGGCAGAATGGAGGAAGGCTGATGGAATCTTACTAGCTTTCATTTTCCTACAGTTTATGATAAGCACCAGCGTTTGCCCGAGTTACTTAAGCCACGAATTTAGTCCAAGCAATGTGTGTTGCAATTGTCCCACCCATTTTGAAATTACATCAAATGAGTAATACTGAATAATACTGAATCTCTTATGGTTTCTATAAAAGATATTATCATATCAATAAAGTGTTTAGAATTCTGGCTTTGATAGGGGTCATAATTCAGATAGCTGAGAACACAGCATGCTTTCCTGATCTGTCTGTCCTATCATTTTCCTGATTGCTGTCAGTGTTGCACCATGTGAAACTTTGTCTCTCCCACAAATTCATGCTTCTACTCCTCAATTTACGAGCATTAAGTAATGCAGACGTTCTATTACATTATTTACAATATCTATTAAGAATTGATTTATAATTTTAATATATAAATCCACTCAATAACTTTTCATTTTTTTATTTTTAACTTCTAACATTTATTAACCATTCAAGGGATTTGTGATTGGGTAGAATTAAAAACTTAGTTATTTAATTTTGCATTTTTAAATTCAGAATACAGAAAGTGAGAGGAATAAACACCTCATTACTTGATACCTAATTTGGTCTTACAACTGAGCCAAAGAAGCTACGTAGTTAAGAGAGGAAAGTTGGGGGGGGGGACTTCTAGAAAATAAAGATAATTTAAGGAATGAAAATCTTGGACCAAGAGAGGAATGCAGAATGTTGGATTTTCCCAAAGCTCAGTATTTATATGTCCACAAAACAAAGTAAATAACTATACATTCATGGGAGCAAATGGTCATACATGATATAGGGAAATGAGATGTGAATATGGAACAGATCCTGATACTATTGGGATTTAATTACAAATATGGTATAGTCTTTGGCTGAATTTTACTACAAAGATGAATATTAAATGCAAAATATTGTAACATTTTCCATGAGTCAGTATAGGAAAATTCTGTCAGTGAAGCCACATAATCATGATATATTTTAATATTTCAACATTAAACATTAACTGTTCTTTTAATTTAATTTTTTCCATGCTAGGGTTGAATTCAGGGACTGGTATAGGCCAGACAATTACTCCACCATAGAGCTACTGCTTTCCAGTCAGAAAATATATGCTTTTGATGATCTATCTACTGTTCCATGACTGCAAGACTAGGTTATTATTCACCTCTTTTTAGCCTCAATTATTTTATTATGAAAGTGAGGAGAGTAGATTGATGAGTTAATTTAATTATTATTTTTAAAATGTATGGTAATATTTATGTATTCATCATTTACTATGAGTTCTTAGTACATCCTGCTTAGGGATTTCTCAAAGAGTGTTTATCATACAGCAAGCCCCAGCAAGATTTTAGTCCTTGAATGAAGAATTGTTTCTGAAGTCTCCACAACTTTTTTAGTCCTTTATTCACTATGGATCTTGTTTTCTAAACCAGTAGAAAAGTAAGGAGGATTCAATCACTTCTATTATAAAAATATAAAAATGAGACATGACATAATATGAGTTAGTGGAATCATCTCCAAATACAAACTAAACATATTTAACAAAATAATTAGAAATATATAACCAATTGAGATAGGCTGTAGGATTTTAGATGTTGATTGTGATTTCCAAAGAGGTGTCTGAGAACTGAGTGAGCCTAGTAATTCATATGCTCTATCCATATACCACAAGTATTATAAAGTTATCTCAGTATTAAACATAAAATCCCAAATGTCCTTCAGGGTTTAGTATTCATACATATATTTGAAAGAACAGTCAAGTTCACTCACAATAAATAGTAAATTAAACTATGTTTAGCTATATGTTATCATTTTGACTCGAAACATGTAAATAAATATAAAATTAGCTATGAGAAACACATTACCTGACTCTAGCATGCATTTCCTAGGAATAGCAAGATGGTAGTCTATAAGTATATGGCAAATTGATGAAGAGATATGGTTACTAAATCAGCTTTCTGCATTTCAAATATCAGTGCAAAGAGGGCCAGATGGTATATTTTAAATCTGCATGAGTATTGGCTTTTAATGAAAACACTGACATGCTCTTCATGGTTACAATTAGTATATCTTCACCACTCTCCTCCCTTGATGCTCGCACCTCATCAGAGTGACCTCTTATGTCAATAATACCAGCCTGAGGTTCACATGTAAACAGATTCACAGCAAGCAATCTCCCTTGCTAGTTAGGAAGGTTAATCAAGGTAAAGCCCTTGGTAGATGCAATATATTCATTTCTAAATTGAAAAGTCCTCTTGATATTAAGGTTTGGAGGGAAAAATATTTGCTAACCCTATAAAATTGAATTAGCGTCAAGCAAGGGAAGTGGTCATGCATATTTCTTACATGAAAGGAAAATATTTGGTATCCATTCAATTCTCTTTCTTCGGTTATAAGTTCTGCCTGAGCAACTCCGCACATACATGAATTGAGAAAAAGCACTAAATCAATGCACTTATTCCAATCATTTGCCACTCCTTTTTTTTTTGTACTGGATCCCGTTTTTACTGCTCTAGATAAATGAGAATATGTACACATAAAACAGTAGTACTCAGAATTCTGTTCATGAAAACCTCAATTAAACACTTTTGATTCAGAGCTGCTGGAAGAAAATGGGCATCTGTTACACTGATATCTTAGTCTTTATCAATATTAGTTTTCTTAAATTTGTGAATAACATAAATCAGAAGAGCCATCTGTCCATGTTCTTATTGCAAGCCTGGACACTGTACCTTACAGGATTTGCCTCCTCTGTATTTACATTCAGATAATCAAAATGAAAATGAGCTGGTAAGCCAGGAGTAGTTTTCAAATACCAAAGAGAGAGCGAAGGAGACTTGCATTTAATGCAGACAATGATATTTCAGACGATGGCTTTAAAAAGCATCTTCTCTTTTTGTCCCCTTCTCCTAGCACACGGAAGATCTCATAAATATTTATAACTTTCAGTAGAATCATGTATCCAGTAACATCATTAGTATTTTTGGGTTGTGTTTTGGTATAGCCACTCTATGCAGGAAATACTGACTGAGGTACTCAACAATGGGAAAGTCTCTGTATCTCGATCAAGCAGACACAAATGAGTATTACTGGATCTCACTGTGACTACCCACAGCTCTCTTCTCCTTGAGATCCTCATCAGATAAGACACACAGAGTACTGTAAAAGATCTGTGGTTTATCACACAATAGTATCATGGGCTCTAAAGAAGGAGAACAGTTGAGCAAGCATCCCTGTGGTGGTGTGGGTGTGCTTCATTTAGATATACGTCCTAAAGTGGAATTGCTGGGTCCAGGTAGACTGCTTTCTAATGTCCTGAGAAATTGCCATACTGATTTCCACAGCAGCTGTACAAGTTTGCACTCCCACCAGCAATAGAGGAGCTTTCCTCTTGCCCCACATGCTCTCCAGTAAAAGCTGTCATGAGTGTTTTTGATCTTAGCCATTCTGATCAGTGTAAGATGGTATCTCATAGTTTTGATTTGCATTTCTCTGATGACTAAGGATATTGAGCATTTCCTTTAGTGTCTTTCAGCCATTTGTAATTCTTCTGTTGAGAATTCTCTGTTTAGATCTGTACTTCATTTTTTAATTGGATTATTTGGTAGTTTAATATCTAGTTTCTTGAGTTCTTTGTATATTTCAGAGATCAGCCATCTGTCAGATGTGGGGTTGGTGAGGATTTTTTCCCATTCTCTAGGCAGCCATATTATCTTGTTAACCATGTTCTTTGCCTTACAGCAGCTTCTCAGTTTCAACAGGTCTGATTTATTAATTGTTGCTCTCAGTATAGTGCTGCTGGTGCTCTATTTAGCAAGTGGTTCCCTGTGCCAATGCATTCAAGGGTACTTTCACTTTCTCTTCTGTGAGGTTCAATATGGTTGGATTTATGTTGAGGTCTTTGATTCATTGGACTTGAGTTTTTGTACATGGTGATAGATATAGATCTATTTGCATTCTGTTGCATGTTGACATCCAATTATACCAGCACCATTTGTGGAAGATGATATTTTTCCATTTTACTTCTTTAGCTTCTTTGTCAAAAATCAGGTTTCCATAGGTGTATGGGTTAATATCAGGGTCCTTGATTTGATTGCATTGGTATACCTGTCTGTTTTTAAGCCAATACCAAGCTGTTTCATTACTGTAGCTCTATAATACAGTTTGAAGTCAGGGATGGTGATGCCTCCAGATGATTTTTTATTATACAGGGTTATTTGGCTATCCTGTTTTGTTTGTTTGCTTGTTTTTCCACTGAAATTAGGTATTGTTCTTTTGAGATCTGTGAAAAATTGTGTTGAGATTTTGATGGGTATTGCAATCAATATATAGTTTGCTTTTGGTAAAAAAAATCTCATTTGCTCAATTATGTTTGTGGCAGTATCATTCATAATAGCCACAACCTGGAAACAATATAGATGCCCTTCAACTGAAGAATGGATCAAGAAAATGTGGTACATTTATGCAATGGAGTACTATTCAGTGGAAAAAATATGACATCTTGAAATTTGCAGGCAAATGGACAGAACTAGAAAAAACATCCTGAGTAAGGTAACCCAGACCCAGAAAGTAAAATGTAGTATGTACTCACTCATAAGTGAATATCAAACATAATGAAAACAATAAGCAACTTACAGTTTACAACCCCAAAGAAGCTAGAACCCTCATCCAGAAACATATGGATGCAGACACAGAGATCCACAACTAACCACTGGGTCAAGCTCTCAGAGTACAATCGAAGAAGGGAGGAGCAATAATATGAGCAAAGATGTCAAGATCATGATGGGGAAACCGACAGAATCATCTGACCAGAGCTAGTGGGAGCTCAACGACTCCGGGCTGACAACTGGAGAACCTGAATGTGACCGAACTAGGCTCCTTGAATGCTGGTGACAATGGTGTGGCTTGGGTAGTATGTAGACCCATCGACAGTAGGACCAGGATCTAACCCTAATGCATGAGCTGATTTTGTGTAGCCCATTCTCTATGTAGGTATACTTTGCTCAGCCTAGGCATGGCAGGGAAATCTTTGGTCCTGCCTTAAAGAGGTAATGGAACAGATTTAGCTGACTTCCCAGAGGAGGTCTTACACTCTCTGAGGAGCAGATGAGGTATGGTGTAGGGTGAAGGTAGGGGAGACAGGAGGAGAGGAGGGAGGGGGGAATGGGATTGGTATGTAAAAAAATTTAAAAAAAAAGAATGAATAAATAAATAAACTTAAAAAAAGGAAAGAGAATGGTGAAAGGTCAGAGACCATTTCTGAAGAAAATATGTTTCTGGGACAAGGGTAGACAATGGCAAGAGAGATCATTTTCACACTCATATTTTCAGATAGGATTTATACTATTTCTTAAAGTTTCTGAAACAAACAGTTTCTTAAGAGACTTTTTTTGCAATTGATTGACATTTCCTTTTGGATTAATTTTTCATGGATGAACAATAGTATTTCTCTATTCTTTATGAGAAAAATCACAAGGTAGACAATAATGCACTTACAAGTACTTTAGAATGTTCTGTGTCTACTGAAGGCCGGAGATATGATTCAGATAGAATACTTTTGAGTGTACATTAGGTTCCTCCAAGTTCAGCTCTTGACTTTGCAAACTGGAGTGGAGTCTACTTCCGAATTCTTTTGCTCCTCCAGTGCAGCTGTTCTCTACCTGTGAGTTGTCACCCCTTTGAGGATCAAACAACCTTTTTATCTGTGTCACCTAAGACCATCTGCATATCAGATACTTACATTATATTCAATAACAGTTGCACATTTATAGTTACAAAGTAACAACAGAAATAATTTTCTGGTTGGGGTTGCCACAATGTGAGAAAGTGTGTTAAGAGTCATAGCATAAGGAAGATTGAGAAATGCTGCTCTGGTATTTAATTGGCTATCTTATGTGGGTATATTAGTTACAAATGGAGGAGATAGGAAAAGGAGCAGATATTATGTGGCATATGGAAATATAGCATGAGTGGCAAAGTTCTCTGAAGTAGAGCAAAGAGCCTAGAGCACGAGTGTATTAATATAATATTGCTTGATTTAAGGTAAATAGCTTAACCTCCTGATAAAATAAAAAGCAGCAACTGGAATGCTCTCAATTTTGGGGGGAAGGGGTTAAGACAAAACTAACCTTCAGAGAGAGTTCTCTTAGGAAAGAGAAACTTGCAACCATGAGGATTATGTTCAGGATCTAAAGTGACAGAATATTAGAGAAACATTACACAGGCATCATGTAGAAATCAGGTACCCTGGAGATGAGATAGACTTTAGGGTGATGCACCCAAAAAAATTAGGAAGCAAGTTGAATTCCATATTTGGAGGTGGTAGGGGATATTTTTGTTTATCCTACATAACCTCCTGCTTGCACGAAAACAGGTACTGGATGAGACCATAAACTTGAAGGTATAAGGAAAGAGAGCTGTGATTATTTTGTATAGCTGAGATCTTGGGTTTTTATTTCTTAACAGCAGGAATTGTGCGCTGAGGGGGCTTGGCAAGATTTTTAGGAGACGCAGTTAGACATTCTATGATCTTACATCTCCCTGTGCTATAGGAAGGCGCAGCTAACCCTTTAGAACTGTGTTGTAGAATATTATTTTAAGATGTGTTACATTTGTTTATGCTGTGGAATATTTGTTTAACGATACAAAGATGTGTTGCACTATTTTATGCTGTATTTGTTTAACTCAGTGAAGCTGTGTTACTGTGACTAAAAAACCTAATTTTACTAATTAAGAGGTAAATGGCAAATAGCAAGGCAGGACGAAGAATAGGCAGGGCTGGCAGAAGGACAGGATAAATAGAAGGAGAAATCTAGGAGAAGATCAAGGAACAAGAAAAGAAGGAGAGGAACACACACGGGGAACGCCACCCGGCTACGCATCCAGGCATGGAATAAGAAGTAAAGAAAAATATGTGGAATAGAAAAGATAAAATCCCAGAGGCAAAAGGTAGATGGGATAATTTAAGTTAAGAAAAGCTGGCTGGAAATAAGCCAAGCTAAGTTGGGGCATTCTTAAGAAGAAATAAGATTCTGTGCGATTTATTTGGGAGGAAAGAACAAAAATGATGAGCTACAGAGCTGTCTCCTAGTCATCTGTAAAGGATAAAGACCAAGAATTGTGCATATTGCATTTCTTAGCAGAATAAATGTACCAGTGACTCAAATACTGGTGCACAATGATCTCAAATATCTAGCCCATCTGGGCAGTAACTATTAAGAGTTTTACATAAATTTGCTCATCTAGTTTACATAATGTTGATTTTATTATTATATTTCTTACTTTCTAGGTAAGATAGCAAAATCTTCAGAGAGAGATAAAAAGAGAGACAGACCGAGAAAGAGAGAAAGAGAGAGTAAACACACAGGAAACACTTAGCCAATAAATGATACAATCAAACACTCATAATGGGTTCTGATTTGAGACTCCAGGGTCTTATCATTATATTATTGCTTTCCTAGAAATTAGTTTGTCTCTAAGGCCCTGTCTGTATAAATGAATTTTGATGAAACATGATGGGTTTTCTACTTATTGGATATTGAATTTGGTCAATTGATTGTTTAGTCATTCCTGACTCTGATTCTGTGGGATTTTAAATCCTTTGGGGGTCAGTTTAGGTTGATTCATGGAAAATACTAATTCCAGATATTATCTTCCATGTCCAGGCACCATTTCAGAGGCAAACTCAGGTCTCTGTTTAGTTGCTTCTTCCTGAATTAAGCAGGAAACAAACCATTGAGAGATCATCGCCTAGGCAAGTGGTTCTCAAAGCCTACTTCCCAGATCAGCAGGACTAGCATCCGCTGGTTTTGTCACATATGTAAATCCTCAGTTTCCATTACGTACCTAATGCATCCCACCCTCACAGGGTGAGGCCCAGCTATTTGTGTTCCAACAAGCCTTCCAGATGAGCGTAATAAGCTTGAGAATTACAGGCATGGAAAACGGATCCCCAAAACATTAATTTCACAACATGAGCCCTGTCATGTTTGATTTGATTTTGCATATTTCTCAGAACATTTTGATTGTCTAGTAAATCATTCACAAGCCAATGAAATGAGCAGACGTGATATGCAGTGGCACTAGTAACATCGTTAAAGTGTATGTGTGTGTGTGTGTGTGTGTGTGTGTGGTGTGTGTGTGCGCGCGCGTGCGCATGCATGTACACCCCTGCTTATATATGAAAGTTGTAGAGTTTTCCTTTTGAACATTAGAGAAGTTTTTAGGTGCACTGTGGATAAACTGCCTCTGGAGGTTTATAATTGGGAAACTTCTATACTGGGAGTGATACAGGACAGATGATCTGAGTATGCTTCAGAGAGAACCAAAACAGAGAACAATTGAAACGAGAATTCACATGAAGTATGCGAGAATGAGTAATCAAAAGGAACCTTGACTTTTATTTCCTCATACAGATGGTCCTAGGGATTGTCAGCCACTGATTATACCTCAGAGAGGACACTGAAAGTGGTCAAGACAGTAGAACTACATTACCCAAATGCTACAGTTTAAAAAATGTTTTGAGTGTATCTCTCCCGGCAATGGTGGTAGCACTTTATTGGAAGACTGCGGAACCCAGAGGGAACACGACCTGGCTTGTTAGAGGAGGGTCCTGGAGGTGCACATTGGAAGGTCAGAGAGGACTTGGTACTACCATATGGAATATCTGCATCCTGGTTAGTCATGATGGAAACATCACCTGTCTCACACCCCTCTTTCAGTGACTTGAGTTCTTCAACTCTGCCTTTCCTATGATGGAAGTTTGAAAATCTATTTAACTGTGAGCCAAAAAAAAAAAAAAAAAGTTTCTTTTACAAAGCCATTTATGTGATACGTTGTCATAGAGATGCAAAAGTGACAAATGCATTAAACAAATTGGGAGTGCCATCTTCGGGAAACGTGTCTAGTGAGCCACTTGGCTCTTTCATTGACTTTCTGCACTCTTCTCCCCCAAACAATTTTGTCTGACACCTTATAAAAACTACTCAAAAATATTCCTTGATTTCTGAAGCAAGGCAGCATGAGATTTTATTGTGTTTGTCTTGGGTTCCTAGTATCCTCACCTCAGGGGAAAAACTGCCACCCTGTAAATAATCCTACTGTCTTAAGCTTCGTTCTCTAGGGGGGACCAAAAGAGGTGTCTTAGGCAGACACTTAGAAAGTTTAGCTATGATGCCATGTGAGGCCTCAAGGTTCCAGCTGGCCCAGCTGAGGTTCTTGCAGGGGAGGGAATCATCTTGCCTAAATTTCCAACTTGGTGTCATAGAAAAAAATCCCTCTAGAAGATCATAAGATCTTTGCCCAAATGATGCAGTGGAACAACAAACCAGGGAGAAATAGTCATTAGCTATCCTGAGCTTCTAAAGTTCAGGTGGCCTTGTACACCACAGAGAATAAAACTACTAAAGATCACTGCACCTTCAAGCCAGTCATTTCAAAGTATGTGCAATGCAATGTAAGTTGGAACTTGCTGTTTATCAGTATTTCTAGAACTTGCTTCGAGATTCACTTTTAGTACTAAAATATGCTATCATTAGTCACCAAATGCTCTCTCTCTCTCTCTCTCTCTCTTTCTCTCTCTCTCTCCTCTCTCTCTCTCTCTCTCTCTGTCTCTCACTCTCTTTCTCTTTCTCTGGCCCAGGTAATCAGATCAACCAAGACTAAGCTGAATTTCCTATCAGGAAACTGAAGTAGTTTTGTGTTCACAATATGCCTGATTAGATTGCTTTTCATTGATGTTTGGAAAGGGAAAAATAAGAATAGTACAGCAGGTACCAAAGCTCAGGTTATAAATGATAATGGGGGAAAGACCACCCAAGTAGCATGCCTGAAGAGATCAATGAGCTTAATGAGATGTAAGCACATTTGTATTTGCATCAAATCACTATTCTTTGACAATTGAAAAACGTATAAATACTTCTATTCTTTTTTAATCATTTTCAGCCACCGCTCCTGTCAAGCCTTCTTACTCTTGGGAAAAAAATGTGAAAAGATGTGATCAGTATCATCTTGTTTTTTATACTAGCATATTAATCTCTCTTTGGAACCCCATTGCTGCTAGGATATCATTATAGCTCATCCAATACACATTAATGAATTCATCCACAATGTGCATCAGAATACCATGGCATTACTTATATATCATATTTATTGTTGTATAACTAATAACAATAATAAAATATTAGTTTGATTCTTAATATAATCAACTTCTTGTAATTCACTCTTAATAACCTGCTTGCTCTGATCACCTGCTAAATTTCATTGGTGGAAAGAGTCCTACAAGTCCAATGACAGTTCATTTCATATACCAACAGTACCAACAGGTAGCCATTTTATCCTGCAATAATCTGCCAAGTTCATCCCAGAAAGGCAATGTGTTGTATTGAATGGGCATGGACTATAAGGAGGAGAGCACTATTTATTTACCCATTAAACAAGAGCTCAGACCAAACAACAGTTTCCAAGTTAGATGCTCAGAGGGATGGACCTTTTTCTGTCGATTTTTGTATCTTTCGGTTAGTATAACTTTGAAATAAAATGAGTGGGATGGGTGAGAAATCATGGATCTTAAAAACAACAGTAATATTTGGCTTTAGATTGTTACCTGCAAAATGATAATGAATATGTGATGGTTAGTCTTGGTTGTCAGCTTGATTATACCCGAAGTCAACTAAGAGTCATGCCTCTTGATGGCTTCATCAGAGTATTTCATGGATGCATTAACTAAAAACAAAGACCCATCAAAAAAGGACAGTGCCTTTTCACCAAATATAAGGAGTCCTCAGGGTAAACCTACAGCTTTTGTGTTCCTGCCTACCATTGCTTTGTGTTGATGTGTTTGTCTTCCTTGTTTCTTGAACTGCTCCTGCCTGTCTTCACTGGCATGGAAACTCAGATTCTTCAGTTGTTTAACAACAGAATAATGAGTTTCAGCTCTGTAGGGATCCACCAGGTCTTTTATCAATAAATTGCACCTTCTAAAGAGCTTGGTTTGTGGACTGAGCATGTACTAGATTCTCAACCTCTCTATCATGATGGTTAATACTCTTGGATTGCCAGGCCAAATAATATAAGCCAACAATTAATAACATGTATTATTCTGTTGATTCTGTCTTTCTAGAGAACCCAGATTAGTACAAATAGCTACCAAGATATTCAAATATCTCCAGGTAACCTTGGTCCTTAAAGATTGGAATATATGATGTTTTCATGAAATAAGTAATTTGCAATTCAAGATAATAATACTCTCAATTTTAATAAATTTTATTGTATTTTAAATAGAGTTATACTTTAGTTGGTATTACTTCCTTGTCTTTATATAATATTGCCTCAAAACTGTATAGTTATTCTACTGGCCAATCCTACCAAAATTTTACATTGAAGTCTACTTTTATTTAAATATTTTCTACTGTCATACATCATTACCACAGTTTCTCCTGCCTGCACTATTACAAGTTCCCCCCACTTCCACTCTTCCTCATAACCACTTCTCCTCTATTTCCCTTCAGAAAAGTGCAGGCTTCCCAGGGATATCAATCAAAGATGGCACAGCAAGTTACAATGAGCCTAGGCATAAGCCTCATATTAAGGCTGGATGAGGCAACCCAGTAGGAGCAAAAGAGTCCCAAAAGGCAAGCAAAACGGTAAGAGACACCCACACTCCCACTTTTAAAATGCTCTAGGAAAACCCATATTCTATATGGGCTCAAAGTGACCTACAATTTAAGTGACCTGCAGGAGACCTTTGAAGAATGTACAGATAGATAAACGATTGATACTCTACTGCACGCGTGCGCACGCACGCACACACACACACACACAAGCATGGAATGGTGGAATAAAAAGAAGAGTGTTTTCCCATGTTAAAAATAAAGGTGCCACACTGATATATCACTCACTGCAGTAAAAATGACTCTTAGAAACTAATCTAGAAACCAATTGCTGGTGAAGGTGTGAGCCTTTGCATAGTGATGATGGCTGTAAGGATTAGTATAACACAAGTAGAAAAGAGAGAGGCTGTTCCTGGAGAGGAGAAAACACAAACGTTGTAAAGTTCAACAACCAATTGCTTTCTTCATCACAACTCTCAGATGCTTGGCAAGAAGCAACTGAAGATAGGAGGGATCTATTTTGCCTCTTAATTTAGTGGATGAACCCCATCATAGTCGGGCAGGCATGGCGAGGAAAGTGGTGTGGACCCTAGTAACTTATACAAAACTCATCAAATCAAGAAGCAATCAGTGGGCAGGGTAGGACTGAGCTACAGCTTGGGAGCCCTAGCCTATGACCCACTTCCTCCAGCTAGGCGCCACTTCCCAAAACTTTTGTAACATCTCAGAACACCACCACCTGGAGAGTGCATCTCCAAATCCAGAAGTTCCTGGATTTTATATGCCAGTCAGAATAGCAACTAACAGGTAAATATCCAAAACAAAAAGGAAAAGCCTAAATACATTATGTTAAAGACATCTTTTTTTAATTGTCTTGTTACAAATTCTAAATGGAAATCCCTTAGCTTGATGAGATGAAGTCAACTGGAAAATCATGAATGAAACATTGTCATGAAACATTATCTTCTTACAGCGCAATGCATAGGATATGTTGATTTAGTACCAGACATAGCAGCACATGCCTACAATCCCAGGCTAACTCAGGAGGATCTTTAGGCCAGCTGCATAGTAAGTACCAAGCTAAACGTAGATACATAGGGTACCAGTACGTCAATAAATAAGAAAGAAGACAGAAGCAGGACAGGGTAGTGAAGGGCAAGAGATCCCAAAACCAGAGGAGAGGAGAAGAGGGAAGATGGAGGAAGAAAAAGGCACAAAAGTATGGGAGGAAAGAAGAAATTTAATTGCCTTATTAGTTTGTCAATATTTTTTTTATGGACTGGGAAACTCAATAAGGGGAAAAATAACATTGCATTACTATCTTTAAGATTTCTCTTCTTTATGGCATTTATATAATAAATTTGAGAGCCACAAATAATAATTAATCAAAGTAAAATAATGAAATTAGTATAGCTCCCTTTAACAAGCAGCTATGTGTTATCGTACCACTGGTTATAATTTTCTTTCTCACATAAAGTTCTAATTATTCACTGACAGAGAAGCAATTAAAGTTTATCCCCACTAAGATACTACTTACAAATATTAAGGCTGTTCCTTTCTGCTGACCTACTTAAAAAGATTTAAATTGTGTCTGGTTTAAATGTTAGTAAGTCAATGAAAATTATGTGTTGGGCAGCACTCCACTACAGATTGCAAGTTATGCATGCATTAAATTGCCATGAAATATCAATGAAGCCTCTTGTATATTCACATTACAGTCTAAAAGTTGTTGGTTTTATCCCAGCAATACACGCTCATTAAAAAAAAAAAAACTCAGAAAGTTACATTAAGGGACATTAAAGTATTTCTTCATTTTCCCCCATTGGTATGGTAAGGGATATTAATACATTCTAAATAGAGCTTTATAGAAAATCTGAATGCATTTATAGACCCCCTCACCCTAGGTGTAGGACATGACAGTATACTAAATACCGGTGCTTCTGTGTGAAGTATAAGCTTTTCCTTTCTTTTCCTTATGGTTGCATTCATGTCTTTGACCTTAGGATACCTTGATCATTGAGATACAGTTTCATTTCACAACTGTAGATTTATTCACCAGTGAACACACAAATACATGAACATCAATGCACAAATGTTCTCTCCTTAAAATTATATGAAAAAATACTCCAGATGTATAACCAAGGCATAAATTTTTAAACAAGGTCTCAGAAATATTTTCCTTATTAATTTTTAATCTTGTTGATTTTACCATACACATTTAATCACTATGATAATGATGTTTATCCACTTAACGAAAATTGCACAATAGACAAAAACAGAGAAACACTAGCTTCTTGTAATATCTCCTAGCAACTATAGGGAAAACATGCAGGAACATGAAATTGAAATGGAATTGTTACAAACTATGTAAATATAGAAAGCAAAGATGGCATTTAATAGAATTCCAAATCAGCAAAGTCCTAATTTAAGAAGACAGCCTCTTTTACTTCTTGATATACACTTTATAAACATCTTTAGTGATTTAGTAATCATACATCTGTCTCTAGAAGATTACTTTATAATCTGGCCACTGGTATCAGAAGGATTTCACTAACTACTGTGGTCTAAATCCCTGGTAGCGGGTAAGAATGCTTCCTTCATTGCCTCTCACAGCTTTCATATTTTTGTGCTTATTTTCTTACCACTTCTCAAAAAATCTTTAGTCAAATCTACATCCATGTATTTACTATGCATATATTATATAGTATTAGATGAACACACATTCTTTTTATAGAAACGAGTCCAGAACCAAAACCAAAGTCAGTCCTACATAGTTGCCAACCAGAGTGAGTTTTAGCATCAATTAAGTTTGCAACATTATTCATGGTTGAGACTATGCAGGGGGAAAAAATCTTTTTTTCCTCTCAAGAATTTTTCCATTTAAGATGTAGAACTCAGATAATTCTGTCCTCACATGGGGAAAAACTTAGTACAAATAGGTGGCAGCATGCTGTCATCTAAGTCTCCAAGACCAATAATTAAGCAGGAATCACAAGTTTAGTGTTGAAAGGTAAAATCTTTTAAATAAATGTCACATCATGTCTCTCCATGCCTTAACATTGGACAGAAAAAGGAGCTATATTCACGAAGCCCCTGTTCTTCCAGACCCAGGATTGCTTTAAAAAGCAGAGGTGGTTCATAGGTTCTTCTGGCTAGGCCACTTCATGCTAATGTTGAAGACCAGGGATATACTAACTGTCTCAAAGGGAAAAAAAAAAACTTGCAAACGTAATGATCATGTTAACAAATGTTCCAAAAATGGCCTCACGAGTTTTGAGCAAGCACTGTGTCTGAGCTACTGTTTATTGACCAAGATTTCCTCATCAATCAGCATGCTTGTCAGGCAACCTTTGGTTGCTTTAGACCACACTCTTTCCTTCAAATTGTCCCACTACGTTGTTGAGACCTAATTAATAGTAGAAGCTCCAAAGCCTTTACTAGAGAGTGATTTAGGCTCTCACACATTAGGGTCTCACTGGTAAATATGGAGCTGTCCATTTTGTCATCAAAGGCAAACACAGATGAATGGAAACTAGTGGATTGGGGGAGTTCAAGGTGCTAAAACTCATGCCATTCATGAGAGATCTACCAATTAAATATTTTAATGAAAGTGGATAGGATACTTACTACACACAGTGGGGGAAGAATAAAATTAGAGCCAAAAATAAACTCAATATGTAGTAAACGTCCCATGGATAACTACGGTCATCGCATATCACTATTGATTTCAAAATGCCAGAACCCTAGCAAAGGAGTAATACATGAAATCACATTTTGGCTGTGGATTTAAAAACTACCATAGCTGAGCTGATATTATGAATGCAAGAAGCTGGGAGGAGAGAATTTGTACCATTCTCAATTCCAAAGTTAGTGTTTAAGTTGTCTCTCATGCCTTGCCTTGAAAATAGTCACTGTTCCCCGAATTACTTCACACCAAATTTTCTCCTCGGTCTTAGACCTACATTGCTATATAGTCTACTAGCTGATGATTGTCACAGCACTGTGAATCAATTGTCACACCACCGTATATCTTAAGAAGACAATGGGAGTATTCATTCATTCTTGTCCCTCCTCTCACAGACCGGCCCCCCACCCCAGTCCTGTCTTTCCCTTTCCCCTTCTCTTCCTAGCACTTCTTCCCATATTTCACCTCTTAAGGCCTCATTCTTATGTCTTACCCTACTCCTAAAATTCTATTTATAGTTTTTTGACATCCATATTCATTTCTTGAAGAGAGACCACTGCCTCCGTATCCATTGCAAACGCAGAATCTACTCTTTATTGCTCTATAGGAAAGTTCTGCCATTTGCTTCACTGACAAGTCCTGGAGCACCCTGAGCAGAAAAATGTCTCTGTTTCTTTCTGTTCTCTGCCCTCTGTTCCTTCAAGGATAATGGTTTTAAATTTTAAAAGGTGAAAAAAGCAAAAGGAAGAAAAAAAAAACTCCAGAGAAAACACAACTGAATCAAAGACTCAGTTTTAAGAGACATTGCTGCCAGTGTCAAACTGAATGGGAAGAAACCTCCAGTAGAGACAAAGTCTGTCTACTCCAAGGACACCAAACCCAACAATAAACCTCCAGTAGATTCCAATATCAAGTCTTCAACAGAATCCTATTTCAACAAATGTTTTATCGTTGTTGCTGTAGTTATTTTCATCATTTTAGATTTTGATTTTCTAAACTGAAAGAAGCAGACACATACTAGTAAAACAAATCTAACTCACCAGGTGGTGGTGGCCCTTTAATCCCAACACTCGGAAGGCAAAGGCAGGTGAACATCTGTGAGTTTGAGGCCAGCCTGATCTACAGAAGAAGTTTTTAGGACAGGCACCACAGCTACACAGAGAAACCTTGTCTCAAAAAAACAAACAAGCAAAAAAACTTTAATTTGTTCAAGAATATAAACATTTCCATGGTTTACTCAGCCTTTGAGAGGAATTCTAATATTCCATTGCTTTTTATACTTCTGCTACCCTCTTTCAAATGCGCACCAGCCCGACATAGTTAATCCAATGCATTTCCAGTGTGTGGCAGGCCCAGGTGATGAATTCTGAACCTCTAGCTGCTCACTACCCCTCTTGGGAATCCTGCTGCCACAGGAAGGCCTTCCCTTGGCTCAGACTCATATCAGCAGTGACCCCCAGTGGATGGAAGCCTTCTGAGCAGCGACCTCAGAAATCTCAGCCCCCCAACCCCCACCTCCACTTCTTCCTACAGTTACATTTTTTTTTTAACTACTTTGCTCCTTTGACCTTATTACAGGTCTCCACAGGAAAGGAATTTATCTGATTGACTCATGACAAGCAGCTTTCCTTTAAGATTTTCCTTAAATTGAAAAGACTCAGACATTTCCTTTGCACTAACAACATTTAAAACTATCAAAATATGTTCAACTAATCTGATTGTTGGCTTCTAAAAATAAACCACATATACAAATATAAGAATAAAAACAGAGAAAGGTGCTCAATTGGTTTTCTACATTTGGAACTTTAAACATGTCAAAAAAATGTAAGTGCCAACAGTATTGGTGGATTTATTACTTATTCATAGCAAGTCATTCAAGGCATATTTAGCTAAACGGTGAGGGAAAAGTAATTAAAACTTACTTCATTTCAAAGGATGGCCATCAATAAAAAATCGCTTTTTATTGTTAATTTTAGATAAACAGAGTACTTCACTGCTTTTATAAGATAAGATACATGGCCGTTGATTTTGAGGAAAACATAATAGATGTCTTTAAATAGTCAACATATAGAGGTTTTCTTTTTAATTTCACAAACTTATTTGAGCAATAATTTACAACAGATTGTTTGGAAAACACAAACAACAACAAAATAAAGACATCTTGCGTCTTTTAGGCTATCAGACATTCTCTATCTGCCTCCTGCTGTGTTTCCTTCCCTCCTGCTGCTGCTTCTCAAATTACCTTTACTCAAATATTGTGCACTTTAAACCTTTGTCCCCAGTCAGGCCTGAGGTGGGCCCTCCTCATTGGGTAAGAAGAGGTCACAGCTACACAGGTCTGGTAGTGGCCTTAGTGAGGATAGTGACTGTTTCTCACTTCATGGGAACAGCTGCTCAGAGCCGCCCTTGTATTCAGAGAGGATCTCTAGGACCTGAATTTTCATCACAGCTGTTCTGAGTGGATTCCTTGCTTCTATAATAATTTAAGAAATCAAATTTTGAGTAAAATACTTAGAACCCAATTTCTCTCCTTTTTGATGCCGTGTCTAGGTGTGGGGTTTTTGCAAAAGATATAAAGAAGAAGAAAAAAATGATAACTTTAAAAGTCATTGTCATTGTATTAAGGTACTTTCATGGAACTGTGACCAAAATATTAGAGAGCACAAGCTAAATGAAGAAAGATCTTCTGGATTCAAAGCTTCTAGTGCTCAGTTCATGTACCATTTTCTTTCTTCCCTTATATTAGGACTGATAAGCTCAGGGGTATATGGGTTGCAAGCTGTGGACCTGCTAGAGGAAGGAAGCAGACAAAAAAGGAGGGTTGAGGAACCAGATACAATCTTCCAAGTCACCACCCATATGACCTACCAACTATAGCTAGACCCCATTCTCCAAAGTCACTACCCATATGGCCAACCAATTCTAGCTAGACCACCTTCTTCAAAGTCACCACCCATATGACCTATGGACTCTAGCTAGACCAGACTTTTTACCACATCTCAAACTTCCCAAATTAGTGTCACTAGCAGGAATCAAACATTCAGCATTGAATACTGTGTGGGACCTATCACATTCAAACTGCCACAGTACTATGTGCTTTTTGTCCAGTGGTGGATTTTCTGATATTAGACTTTGATTTTCATTGAAATATGAAAGTTGGAAACTTCTCAAATATATTTTAAAGGGAGATTTATTTTGAAACTGAAACTAGATTTGCCTCTCAAGAAAAACAAATAATTGGAGCAATCATTCAGATTATTTGAGTTCTAAATCACTTTTAAAAATTTATTTACTTGGTTCTATTTAGCAATATTATCACTGATGAAGCATCTTGAATGATAAAAGGAAAATATTAGATATGCCAAACCCTGCTTTATAAGACTGATTTTGATTAATATACTACTTCATTGTTTTTCAGTTCGCTGTCATGCATTTCGGGGCTAAGAGCTGATCACAGCACTGCATGAGATACTTCCTGCTGGGACAAGAACTGTGTTGTTATCAGCACACATGATTTGATTCCGTGGTAAGTGAATGTAATAACTTCCTGGAGATATCCTGCCTACAAAACAGCTATAAATCTAGTGCCTATTTCATTAGACAATGGTACAATCAAATGAAATGATTTATGTGCACACCCTTTGCTAACAGAAAGGGCCAAGAGGTGTAACTTGACTCATATTCCCAGACCTAACAATGAGAACACATGAAATATGACTTTGCTGGTCAAACTAATGCAGATGATATTGAATGAGTAGGGTACATAATTAAATATTTCTCCATGCTTCCATTCATTCGATAAGCTAAGAGTGTGAACAAAGGGGAAGGTAAAATCATCCATCCTAAAGGAATAGATTTAAAGATGAATAAGAATTAACTTCCTGCTGACACAAGGAGGAATAAGAGTAACTAATTGGAGCCTCAGAGGATTTGAAGATGATTCAGGCATTCAGAAGGCTCCAACTGCAAGGAGGCAATATGACAAGGAAGGACGGAGACACGTAAGATTTAGTAACTTGAATAGAGAAACCACCTAAGGTGCTTAAAGATTTCCAAAGGAACAATTAAATAAGATGTTGTGATAAAAATCACTTGGAGAACTGTAAGATGATTCAGCAGGAAAGAGCCCTTGCCTCCATGCCTGAGAATCTAAGATTATTCACAGGATCCATATGATGGAGAATCCTCAGAGCTCCACATGTGTGCCAATTCATGTACACATTCACACATGTGCACACATGCAAACAATCAGGAGCTCGCACACATTTTCACAAAAATAAATGTGAAAATAAGCATACTTTCCTTTTTTAATAGATCCTTTGGATGCCAAATGGAAAATTAACTGGATGGATGTACATGCTAGAAATAGGAAGGCAGAATCTGAGAGATGGATAGAGTAGTTGCTGCACAAGCATGGCGTCTGACTTTGCATCTTCAGAACCCACAAAGACTGGCAACATTTGTTCGTAATTTAGTGCTTCTACAGAGCATGACGGGAGGCAGAGACAGCATGACTTCCCAAAGCTTGTGTGCTGTCACATGCGACAACAAACAAGAAGTGCTTGTCTCAAAGAGTTGAGGGCAAGGACTGAGACATTCGTGTGCACGCACATGTATGTGTGCACATGAGCACACACGTGCACACACAGACACGCATCATACATGAACCAAAGAAATGAAAAGTGAGAAAAGGGTGAAGGTTTGCTTACATTTTTGGTCGCATTAATGAAAATGAAAAGATGTGAGAAGACATCTCACATGTGGTGAGACAGTTTAGACACAGCAGACGATGAAAATATGTGAGAAGAGACAGGGCAGAAGTGAGATGAGACAGCAATGATTAGGCTTGATTAGATCTTGTATTCAGCAATGTGCAAAAATAGTAAATGTTTAATACGTTGGAAAACTTGGGAAATTCTATCGTATTCTGGATGGAATATCAACAGCCTGATGTTTAAACTAGCTTCATGTAGCAAAGCAAACTGTAGATAACATGTGTTAAACATATATTAAGTGGTATATAAAGTGACTGCAACTATTGAATTATAGATTATTGTTTCAGCACTAAAATCATCTCCACATTTCAGATAAGGAAACTGTGGTTTATAGCATAAAGCGAGATCACAAGTCATTTGTCTATGGGTAACATGAAGCCAGGCAGTCTGACCCAAGTTTCATTTTATAAGAGCACACTCCCTCTGATTTTCTGTTTAAAGTCTCTCCTGGAAGGTTCAGTGTCATAGCATATCATGTGTTTCCTTCTTACACACAGAACATTCATGGTGTTCTCACCCTAACAAATGAAGAGAAGCATAGCTATAATCACGGGCTTTTATTAAGATGCTATTAAATAAAGAAAATGTGAAAAGTGTATACTTCCCTGCGCACAGGTATTAGTTAATGAATTAAAATTAAAATATGGATGTTTAGCAGGCACATTACCTTGTCCATATTCCTTAATATTTTTCATGGGTGATAAAGTCATAAAGCTGCATCTTTCAAGACCTTCAGCATTGATGGAGGATGCCTGGAGGTTACATCTCTCACCTTGAAAAGCAAGAAGATAACAACTGTTGCAGAAGGAAAAGTGGTTTACTCAACTGCCTTGAGGGAACACAAACTCTGTAAAATAATAATATATGATATATAATATATAAATATGTGTGTGTGTGTGTATGAGTATGTATGTGTGCACATGTTTATTCTCATGAATATCTCTTCCTCCATCACTCTCCATCTTATGTTTGAGATAGTGTTGCACTAAATTTAGCATTTATCACTGGCTATAAGGGCTGGGTGGTGACTTCCAGAGTCTATCAGTCTCCGTGTCACTTGTGCTAGGATTACAGACAATGAAACACATGTGACATTTTTACATGAGTTCTGAGACTCTGAACTCAAATCCTCATGCTTGTGAGCCAGGCACTTACATGGACCACTTTGCCTTCTCAGCTAAAGCTGTGCCTTTTTAAACTTTTCAATATGTGTTGCTCTAAAGTGGATGCAAAATCTCTACCTTCATTGGGTTCTTGGTTTAAAACACTTTAAAATAATTTTCTTCCACTCCTTAAATCTGTCAGTTTTGTCGATGGTTTTCCTTTAAAGATAAGATAGCTGAAATATCAAAAGTCTGAGAGCTGACAGAAGTGTCTCGTTGCAGCAAGACACTTCCTTGTCAGGTGTAAAACCAGGTCACATTTACCTTTGAGTATCTGGCATTATGCAGGACACTCTTCTCTCTGAGGGACTCTTTAGTTGACTCATGGGGACTGTCTTCAAGTCATGTTTCACATCGCTCAGCTTTAAAATGCTTTCAATTTTGAGCTTTACTAAAATAAAGCACAGATTTTAGTAAAAGGCAAAAGACGTATACCATCTAAAGGGAAGCCAGAGCACAGAGCACACAATTCGTACAGGGCACAGAAGCAACCCTTGATTGTAATAGTTAGAGTGTGGCCTCCTTGTGGGGTGCTCAGCAAGGCTCTGTGTATAGACTCCAGAATGAAAGGACCTCTTTGCGTGAAGCCCTCATCAAAGCAAGAGTTTACAGAATGATTGGAAGGAGTCAGCTCCAGGGTCCATCCTGCCCTTTTTCTCAGAACAGTATTTTGTTTTCATTTATGCTTCCCCATTGTCCTTTACATTTTTTGTTTCTCTCGGACCAGCATCTTAACTACTGTGTGATTTTCCCAGCAATGGCACTGTATCTCAGAGGAAAGCACTGGAAATTCGAGTGTCCCTCCTCCATATTATGAATGTGTTCCCCACTAACCTGAAATAAATCAAAGAGATTTGCTAGGTTGCTTTATGGGGTGAATTAAAATATCACCTTGTCCATGAAACTGTTACCCTGGGAGGCGAAATGAACCAGGCTGCTCAGTGGCATAGGGATAACACGTAAACTGTAAAGATGCTCACAAAAGAAGGCAAGAACTCACTAGTTCTGATGGAGATGTGGTGCTCTGTGGAATGAGCTCTTTCTAGAAGGTTTTATAATGTGGGAGGCAAGCAATCACTAGTTGTTGCTATTAAGAGTTGTAGGCCAGGTGGTTATGATGCATGCTTTTATTCCCAGCACCGGAAGGCAGAGGCAGGTGGTTCTCTGTGAGTTCAGGGCCAGCTTGGTTGGCAGAGTTAGTTCCAGCACAACCAAGGCTACAAAAAGAAATTCTGTGTAGAAAAACAATAACAAAAAGTGTGTAAAGAATGGAAATACAAAGTACGTCAAAAAGAAATAACAGCTAAAAATAAAAATAAAATGACAAAAGTGTATCCGTGAAGAATTATAAGCAGCACTAGAGGAATACACCTACTACTTCATGCTGTAAAGCATGAGAAGGATGATGTGCCTATTGATGTGTTGATGTTGGTAAAGTAGGATAATGTGAATTTAAATGCTTCGCCAAGGTAATAAGGCATATATTTTCATTGTGCTGTCTCGTGTTTCCAACATAGCATAGAAGAAGACACAGGTTGGCTTCTAGATTATTCCCAATAATGTGTGTGTGCACAAAATAATGAACCTATTCTTTGCAGCTAACATTCAGAAGACAGATGGTTTTATTGGCTTATTATGTTAAATTGCTTTGCATTGTAGCTGACTCAAATTATACTGTGCTGTTTGTAAGTATATTTTGGATGCGCATGAAAAGAAAAAAAAAGGAAAATTCAGGGAAATTCTCTCTTTCTGTCCCCATCTCTGTCTCTCCTCTGTGTGTGTGTGTGTGTGTGTGTGTGTGTGTGTGTGTGTGTGTGTGTATGTTCATCTGTCTGTCTGTCTCATCTATCTGTCTCTCGCTCTTTTTCCCTCTCTCCTTCCCTCCATTCTACCTTCTTTCCCGCCCTCCATGATCCTCATTCTTATGTGTAAAAAGTGCACCATCTACGTGTATGTTCGTTTGTGCATGCATGCGTGTGTGTGAGAGAGAGACAAAGAGAGAGAGAGAGACAAGAGAGAGAGTGAGAGAGAGAGTCTTCAGTTAAAAAAAGCATTGAAGCACATCATTATTTATATGGTATTGATAATACTTTAATCTTATCATGGCTTTTTAAGTAGTATGTTCAGACAGTTTTTTCTAGACATTGACATTGAGGGGGACAATTTGGTTCCTCATGAATTAGAACCTAGAGGGCACAGCCAGGCGGTGGTGGCACACACCTTTAATCCCAGCACTCAAGAGGCAGAGACAGGTGGATCTCTGTGAGTTCCATGCCAGCTTGGTCTACAGAGCAAGTTCCAGGACAGGCTCCAAAGCTAAAGAGAAATCTTGTCTTGAAGAACTAAAAACAAAACAAAACAAGAAACTTGAGAACAGAAAGATATTAGAGATTGAAAGATTCCTAAACCGTGAATGCCATTGTCCTTTTCTTTGGTGTTCCCAATAGGCTTGAATAAGATATTCTGCTCCATCATCAATATTTTATTTATTGTTAATTGGTTATGCCATTTGTTTCATAATAGTATGCTATTTGAGCAAGTTTTTGAAGCTTATTAAAGAAGTGAGGAGGAGGAGGAGGCTGAAAATGGTGTTAGGAAATGATGTAGCTAATCATTTCTAGTTTCCTCTGTTTGCCAGAGGGGCACCAAATCTACCAATAAGCATCCCATGATAAAGTAAAAAGTGCTGTTGTCACAAAACAAAGCAAAGATTATGGTTTTGAAATGTGATACCTACCTTTTCTTAGTGTTTTGGAATGTTTTTCCAGTATGACAGAGATAAAAAATAATTTTAAAAGGATGTAATTGCGAATAGATTCAAGCATTGGAGGGTGAGAATATGGTGGAAATTTGAGATTAGCTTTGTTTGTTAGTTGGTTCTCCAACCCACTTCTTGCCCTTTGCTGGCTAGATAACAGAGTGTAGCACATGGGAAAGAAGTTAACATGGGAACATGAGGGGTGGGGTTGGGAGGACTGGGAGAGAGTAACAATAAAGAAGTCTTGTTTGGGATATTTTAGGTTAGTGAGAAACCTGGTTCCAGGGAAACACCCCGGAATCCCCAAGAAAGATCCCAGCTAAGACTTCAAGCAATAGTGGAGAGAGTGACTGAACTGGTCTACTGTAATCATACTGGTGACTACCGTAATTCTCATCAGAGATTCTTCATTCAGTAACTGATGGGAAAAAATGCAGATGTCCACAGCCAAGCACTGGGCCAAGTTCCAAAAATCAATCTGAATTTTAAAGCTAAAGTAATATTTTATGCTTATTTAGTACAACTTTATTTGGGGTAGCATTTTTTTTCACTTGAAAAAACAAAAGTTTAGTACCATGGTTGAGGTATAAGAAGTATAAAAAACACATTGAATTTTGAAGATTTTGTACAAAATTTATAAAGGAGAGTATTTTGACAGTACCTTCTGTGTCCTAGGTTGGCTTCAAATATCTCTATGTAGGCAAGGTTTAGTAACTCTTAATCCTCCTGGCACTGCCTTCCAGTGCTGTTCTTAAAAAGATGAATTTTCTAACTCATGCAGGTGTCACAGTGAGGGCTGATTAAATGCTGCAAACAAGATCGAGACCTGTAAGACCAGGGAAGGGGTTCCAAAAGTCAATCGGGATTGCAAGAGTCTATAGAAATCTGTACAAATTATTGCCAAGTTTACCATCCAGACATTGTCACTAGCTTTGTGATTTCTTCCCTAAACTGTTGGAAAAGCTTCTAAACTCTTTCTCTTTTGTCATTTTACAGCTCCTAAAAAGCCCATGAATGGGCTTAGCTAGGGAAATTATAAGCTTACATGCAAAAAGGTATAACATATACATAATTTTATACATTTTCCCCTTGGGCTAAGTACCCTAGCTTCTATGTATTCTAAAAATGTATTGGTAGTATCCCTTCAAATAAAAAGATCTAAAATTACTGCTTGAGATTTCATATAAGTTGGGAAATAATAATCAAAGAGGCGGAATATAATGTACAACTTTATAAAAAAAAGTTGTATGTTTATACAGCAGAGAAGTAAAGTAAGCTCAATTCCCAAATAAAATCTAAAAACTAAGTGGACATATTTTGTATTTTTATAGTTTTTTTAAAACATATATTCGAAAGAAAAACAAAACCTTGCACAAGTTTTCATCAACTGGGATGCTTCTTGTTTGTGTGAATGGTTTACATGAAGGGGTTTTGGTTTTAGATGATACTTTTGTTTGACTATCTGAAAACAGTATCGGCTAGGGCATCTGTATCTGAGAGTTAAGATCTCCATTTGAAAATACCATTTCCTGCCCTGCAGCTGGGAAGTGTCTGCTGGAACATCTGCGAGATAATCGGCTACTATTCACTAGATATCTCCATGGCCTGGTGTCCTGGGATTTGGAGCTGGTCATTTCCAAACAACGCCGAGACTGAGCGGTACCCCCATGGGCAGCTGAGAATGTAAATAGATTTCAGGTGCAGAGGTAGTATCACTTACCACTGAAAGCTCAAAACAGGAACAGGCTTCAGATCTGGGAAAATTCAAAATAACACAACAGATCTAACCATGACAAGCCAAGCCACAGCCTTGGAACGGCAACCCAGAAAACATGTGGATTGGTGCAGATAGATAGACTTAGGCAGTCACCAAAATGTGTTCACTGAATAACTGGTCTAGACAAAGGAGGATGAAAGACCCTTTTATTTCACATGTATTTTCTCTAACATGCTTAGTCTACTTTAAGTATCTAAGGAGATGGGGGCTACAGCTCAGTGAGAGAATCCTTGCCTAGCATGTATAATAGCCAAAACTCAATCCTAAGTACAGAAAGAATACAAAAGAAATTCTCTGACTTCATGGTGACTGATGAGATATTTTTAATCATGCTCCAGATCACAGACGTTCACAGGAAGAACGCAGGGTTGTGAGAGACTGACGATGAGGAAAGGCGTGGTCTACACCATTGATGGATTCTTCCTTTGACATCTGCATCTGTCCACTGAAAAGGTGTGAGTGTGGGTGCTGAGTTCCTCTCGTGTCCTGACCCAGGGAACTGATGTAAGGTATCCATAATTATAGAAACTGTGATTTGATGCATGGCTTTGGCTCTTACCTAACTGGTTTAAAGCAAAGCATTGCACGCAAATCAGTTCCAGACCAGGAACTAGAGATAACTAAATGTTTTGTCATCCACCATAAAGAAGTTATTTTTATTCTCAGCTTGTATCCATAATTGAGGTTCTCATCACTTATGCAAATCATATTAAGGAAGAAAAATAAATAAATATGATCTTTTTGCAAATGCTTTAGCATCAGATAACCAAAAAACTTTAGTACAAATCTTTATTGTTTCCACATGTTCATACTTCATTTTCAAATATGATAGCACACATGCACACATCCATACCTAAATACCTAAAGTTCACCTCTTGAATTTTGAGACAAGTATTTTTTTCTCCAACATTGAGAAAATATATTATTTATATAACCTATGTCTGTGATAAAAGCCATGACTGTTAGCAGTACCTGTTTTTTTGTTATCGTTCTCATTTAAGTGACAAACAGAACTAGTCAAAGTATTGCACTTGCTATATTACACTTGTGTAGATGGTTTCCCTCTCTGGTATCATGTAAGAAAATTTAAAGGTACATATGTTGTCCAAGGTTAAACAGCAAGTAAACAGTCAGAATTTCCAAAGGTCACACTCTTTCTCCTCTCCCATTCTCTTTCCATTTCACAACTTTTCGTTAAATTCACTGTTTTCACTGCACATGGCCTGAGCTTTACTTCCAAGATTTGGAGAGAAAATACCGTTTTTGATCTTGGTCTCCAAATAAGATGTTACATATCTTTATTTAATTCCTTAGGATTTTTTTTTTGGGGGGGTGTGTGGGGGGGGTTATCAGGGATATTGACCCACATTGGAACTTTCCAAATTTTACATAATCAAAACAATGAGGAGGAAGGGGAACTTGTTTAAGTCAGTTTTTAACACAATGGTGGCCAAAGATAAATCAACTTCTCCTTGAATGCTTTTGTCTATAGGATCTATTTTTAGAGTAACTCATTCAAATAATCTGAATTTCCAGGCTTTTAAAAATTATATCTATAGAGCTCATATGAATTATACATTTTTAAATCCAATCCCAGGGTATATACTTTTTCTTTTAAATTCAAGACTATGTTCAGAAATATTAGTTAACATGCCTTATTACACTCAGATTCATCAGATGTAATTAAAACCAAGTATATTTAAAAGCAGGTGTTCCTCAGCCTATGATGGGGTTGTGTTTCTCTAAAGTTATCTTGAGTGCAAAATGTTATAAATCAAACATGGGTTTAATATACCAAACAAAGTAAGGATCATATCAGCAATAAGTAGTGTGAAGAGAGTTTCCTCTGCAGATCCATGGCTGACTGGGAGCTTATACTTTTATTGCTGCTGCTCAATAAATATCTCAGAAGATTTTGATCAAAACATATTCTCTGAGAATAAATCTTTAAATAATTAAAACATGTAAACTATATATAAAAAGAGTATTGTGAATCTTACTAGCCTGATAAAGATCAAAACTCAGAATGCAAGAAGTGATTCCTCCTGAACCGTACTGGCTTTGTACCATAATGAGTTGCAGGTTGTCTGAAATCACATCCTCCCCTTTGCCATAAGCATTCCTCTCGGTATGTGCCCGCTCTCTGTAAAAAATATTGTCATCTGCCCAGTTCTCAAGAAAGAAATTATTAGTCTTTCTTTTATTCTTACCAAATACCTTGAACAAACAAAACAAAATAAAACAAAAAAACCCTTAAATCTAATCTTATTGACTCTACCAAACATATTACCTCTTTTGTATCTGTTGTTTTTTTCTCTCCAAATCATCATTTCAGTTGCATAACTTCTTCAAAATTATCACATAATCTAGTAGATTTCATTATGGTTTTTAAAGCAAAATTTGCTTTGTTCATTCTTTTCCCCTCTCTTCTTCATCCCTCTTCCCTTGTCTCTTAATTGATTAAATTTTAGGCTCCTGACAAATTGCTGGGCCTGTAACTGTGAGGAACACAGGTAGAAACCTGAAGTCAGAGGTCACTGTAGCCAGGATGCGAGTGTAGACGAGATGAGTGCCTGGCTCTGTGGTTTCACAAGCACCTCCATCAGGTCATATGAAAACCATCACAACTGCCATTCCGGAACCAAACATCAAATGTTTAAAGCTATAAACAGATGAATTTTCCACATCGATGGAATAGGATGTCACACACCGTGTAATATACAGAAAGACAAAAACCCCAAAACCAAAAAATTTCAAAGAAGTCAGATTACATCTTTTAGCAGGTAATAAAATATGCTAATAATGGTGTAAATAATAAGCCTTTTATCTAACAAATGATTTATTACTAATTGTTAAACCAGGCTAAGGCATCTATGTATACATTTCTTTTATTTTCATTAGTTGGATAATACGTCTTCTTACATATACCTCGACTGCCTTCCTCACACTGTCTGTGTGATGAATATCAAGGGTGCTATTGAATAATAAGACTTTTTTCTCATTATCAACAAATGGATCATTAAACAATAGTCCTACATTGCTCAATCAATTTTTGTATTGTGTGTGAAACTTTGACCTTTGTATGACAGACTAACAGATTAAATGTGTCAGTTCCTTACTAATATTAGTCTAGTTGTGAAATCACAGAAGGTGTTAGTTATCCCTTCTTGGAAAACTGAAGTATTACTTTCCAAGTAATAGGATTAATAGAAATTTTTTTAAAGGTTTAAAAAAATAGATCATACAGAGTTAATCTCTTGGGAAATGTTTTAAATAAACAAAAGCAAACAACAAACTAATCTTTTGTGTGTTTTTCTAAGCAAGATATTTATGGTCAAACTCTCAAGCTACAAATATTAGAAATTTCCAGTTCTGTTTTCACCACGTATCAGCTGAATTTAAATTAGTAACCAATTGTTTCCTTATTAAATATATATTTAAGTCAATTCATATGGGAAACATTTTCTTAGATGTTTCAGGGCCAAAACATTAAAAAGGAGAGAATTCCATCAGGCACAATTCTGTTGGTGTTGTGTTTTTATTATTTCATAGAAGTACCTTGTTGAATCAATATCCCCAATATCTCTTTAATGAAATTAGCCAACTATTGCCACAAGGTTTTACAAGTATAGTTTATCAGACTTTGGTTCCATAAGAAATAGAAATAATTAGAAGTCAATCCATTTTTCCAGTGTGAATATCCTCCCTTCTCATCATTGCTGAAATAAGCTTAACCAAAAGTGATGTTGTTTAGAAACTGAAGTTTTCAAAATACTGTAGAAAAATAAAAAAAAAAATCTTTTTGAAAATCAACTGTTCCCAAAACCATCACTCTGCTCCACTCCAAAGGGTATCATTCAGATAGAATAGCCCTGATAGGGTTTGAAACATAACATTCTGTCCTGTGATGCCTTTTCTGCAAGTCTGTTAGGGGAATTACAATTGACTTTTCCTCCTTGCCCATAAATCAATGTCCTAGGCAGAAGAGGTCATGTCTATATTTTTATTTCATCGTCTTCTAGTACACGACCTAATACAGAGTGTATGGACAGAATTTGGTTTTGGTACTGAACAAAACTTCTCATTTCAGAGTGTCATCCAGGGAGCAATTTTGGAGGTTTTGTCCATCAACATCATCTTTTCTCTGATAAAGCTGACTTTGGGCCAGTGTACAACTTAAGGAGATCAATGCATGGAGCCTGTATAAAGAAGATTCCATATTTGTTAGGAAGAGGATCTACTCTAGGAAGCAATGTGGAAAAAAATAAAATAAAATAAAATAAAACCCTCAATGCTTCCTTAATAGCTAAGCAGCCTTCCACAATTTTAAATATCAGTTCAAATTTGCATGTCAGTTTATTATACAATTTTATCTTTTCAGATTTGTTCTCTCAGATACACCTATGAGTTACAAGTTCATTAGCAGCCTGCAAATGATGTCTCTGTTTTCTTAGCTGTTGAAACATAGACTCCCAGAGTGAGGAGACTCAAGATGATAAAGAAATTTGACACACTGAAGAGACCTCTTTTAACAAATAAGCAAGCAGTGACCACTTGCTTTCAGGTTGTGCAGGGAGGTTCAGTGATGTAGTTTTGTTGAGTCCTTACACATGCTGGATTGGACTTTATATTGGCGCAGTTGCTCAGCAAATATGTCTGGCTGAATTTGGAGTTAATCATTTAGTTAATCTATTATTGCCCTATCTGGTGACTACATTTCTGTTGTTTGCCTAAGAGATGTCACACAACAGATGACAATTTATCTGGTCACTCACAGTTGAAACTCAGGCAGTACTTCCATTTGTTTGTACCTCCACTTCTTAATACAAAACTTATCAATGACCCAGGACTAGTGAAATCATGGGTCTTTGAGAAGAACTTATCACTGCCTCTTTACTAAATCTGCATAATCTCTAACAACATTCTAAACATTTGTCTTTACAACCAGAGTTAAGAGTAGTCCTCATCCCTCATCAAGAAAACATCTCTGTGCAACACATCTTTGTGCAACATACAGAGACCACTATAGAAATAGGAATTTTGTTCTAGTAGAGCATTTATTACATTGACAACTGTAATAATTTCATAGTTTTAGACATTTCTTAGCTCCAATTCCATGAGGATGAAGGGTATTTTTCCAATATTTGTTTTCCATGTACAACTACAAAAACAATGAAAATCACATTTATAGAATGGTATTGTTCTCATAGAGTCGAGAGCAGGACATCTATATCATATATGCCTCAAGTATATAAATTTTCCAGACATAAATAATGGGTTTGGTACCATAACATTAAACAAAGTTGCTTTACTTAACCCCATTTAAAGAAACAGTCAGAGGTAAGAGGGTTATGGTGTATTTGAGTCCCTCTTTCTTAAGAAGAGAGCTAGAAGAGAAATTCACTCTTTAGTATCAGAAGTGAGAGGATGCTGGCTACTCACGTCATTGACCAAAGATAAATATGACTGGGTATTGTGAACTGAGGGAACTCCCAAGAAATCACTATGAAAAATTTCCCCAGTCAATGAACCTGCAGTCATATGCACATGCTAATTGAAGAAAGTGTAATACGAAACAAAATCAATTTAAAATGTGTCTTTAATTCCCACTAATTTTAGAAAACATAAATGCAAATTCATAATACTGTCTGTGAACTACAAATTATTTATTCCTTCTTTCACTTGGCCTAATCACTAAACTTTATCAGACTTAAAAGAATACATTAAGAAGGAAAGAGAAATGCATGAGGAGAGAAACACAAAATAGATCAAAAGATGCCATCAACTCTGGGTGTTTCCCTGCAGTATACTGCCTGGATCCAGCAAGTCTGAGAGGAAAGCATGTTAGCAGACCTCTCTGGTTTAGAGCTGGACATTTACTGAATAAAATAGTGTTTGTGCGCAGAAGTAACTGATGTTTCATTGTTGGAAAATCAGCAAAAAAGTAATTGGACATGTTCTAAACTTTACTCGAGTTTCAGAAAACTATTTTCTTCTCTGAGAAAGTTGGAATAAGTCTTCACTTTAATGATAAAGTTTTTGTGTTATAATGGGTGTCTCATTCTGTCTGTTTCTATCTTCTGACAATAGCACTGTTCAATGGCCTAGAAATACTAAAAGAAGAGAACCCATTGAGAAACTACAAGGGAATTCATTTATCTGAACCCTTTATAAGACCTGCAAAGGTTCAGAATTAAGGTATAAGTATTGGTATGCTTGGATACACCTATCTGGGAGTACCTAAAATTTCTGGGACCACACAACTTTCATCTTTAATTCTACTGTTCATTGCTGTTTGTTTAACTGCAATAGAACATCTCTTTCTAAAGGATTGCCACTTAGCTGATACCTGCTTCTCATGTGTATATTTTTTTATCCTGAGAATCAGAAAACCTCCTATATGTCAAAGATAACTAAAGAAATTCAATGTTTTATTCTATAACTTTTGTTTACAGCTAATAAGGAATACCTTTTAGAGGGAAGTGTTTCAGGAAAGATTTATTTTTAACTTGGCCTGTATGTATTAATTCAGAAAGATACTTTGTTTGCTTCTCAGCTAATAGTCATCAACACAAAATATGGTGTGTTAACTATGCTCAGATAATCCTTAGCTTGACTTTGTCACTAATTCTAGGACTAGTGTTCTGTACTTGACAAAGGATTAGTTCTTTGTCACCAATTCCGGACTATCTTACTCACCATCCACATCCATTTGGTTGGCACGTTTTATGTTATTGACAAGCTTATGGAATTAATTGCTATTATGGTCACCAAGAGAATTGCTCCTGCTACCTGTTTCAGAAGTGTTAGTTGGAGGTTACAGGAATTCTTGGAAATTTTGTTCTGATTATGTAGCAACATCTATATTTTAAATGATGTTTGCCGGAACTGTACAACCTGATAGTGTACCGGAGAAAAGAATTTGCCTGGCAGAAAATGTAACTTGTAGGTGGGAGGAACAAATGATCATTTGGTATGTTCTGGATGCAGTCAGTCATTGAGTGGGATCCACAAGAACTAATATCAGCACTTTGGAGAGTTGATCAAGAAAAATTAACCGGGGCTCTCAGCACTCCTACCAGGACTTCTCAATGATCAGTGTAGGAAATCAGGAAGGAAATGGACTAATTTGTTTGGAACTGAAAATATGTTGAACTATGGGCTTGAAAGACAGTAAGGTGAAGGGTTTAGTTTGGTAGACACTACTGAGCTTCAAGAATGGCCCTTGGGGTAAAGTTAAAAAGAAATAAAAGATGAGGTAGGAAATTGACTTAATTAGAAAAACAAAAATGTTCATGCCTTGTTTCAAAGGAAAATGAGATAACTAAACAGAAAAACTCAGTGAACTCTATCTTGATTCTTACAAATTCTATAAATAGAAAGTGAATATAAAAATATGGTAATATACTCCTGTTCTATAAATATCCAAGTAGGCTGGCACAATAGTATGTAATCAGAAATTCATGGCTTTATTTTTATGTTTATACTGTAAACTCTAAAATAGTTCTGAATTCAGCTCCATGCAATGGAATGAAAGTCGGAATAATTTTAATACATGTTTAGATTTTGTCCTCTGTAGGGTTACTATTTCTGTGATGAAACACCATGACCAAAATCAACTAAAGGAGATGACGTGGGAGGCCCTTCTATATGCTGTGAAAATGTTTTATTACCATTGGCTAATAGAAAAGCTGAATAGACCAACAGCCAGGCAGAATAGAGTCAGGCAGAAAATACAAAGATACAGGGGAAAAGAAACTGGAGGGGTAAGATGTCAGAGCATTACTGTTAAGCCACAAGGTACATGGTATTATACAGATTATTAGAAATGAGTTAATTTGTGTATAGAGCTAGCCAGTAAAAAGCCAGAGCCATCAGCCAATCAGTTCGCAATTAACATTAAGCCTCAGACTGGTTATTCCGGAACTGGTGGGTGGAAAAGAAACCTCCAGTTACAGGGAGCAAAAGATTTATTTGGCTTGTACTTCCATATCTCTGTTCATCATTGAAGGAAATCAGGACACGAACTCAAAGCTGACATGAACCTATGGTCAGTTGCTGATGCAGAAGTCATGGAAGTGTGCTGCTTACTGGCTTGCTCCTCATGAGTTGCTTTACCTGTTTTCTTATAGAACCTGTAGCAACCAGTCCGGGGATGGCCACACCAGTAGACCCTGGACCTCCACAACAATTAGAATTTTTTTTTAAAAAATCCTACAGACTTGCCTACAGCTAGTCTTATGTAGGCATTTTTTCAACTGAAGCTCTCTCATCTTCAATGACTCTAGTCTTTGTCAAGTTGACATAAAATTGGCCAGCACAGATTTATATACAAAATGTTAGAAAACATGAATGATCATAGAGCATAAAAGTTGTCATCATTATTCACATTTTAAGAAAGTCATAAATTGTTGTGTGTCTTCTAGATCTCAAGTCACACTGATAAGTGAGTTGGAGCAGATAATTTTTTTCATTATATACAGTTGAAAATCTTATATTAGCTAGTATTAAGATAGAGAGTATAAATTATCCAAAACCAATTGCTTCCTGTTGTAATCTATTGTGTCATCATTTATATAAATAGCTTTATTTAAGATTTATGATATCAGAAATATCATATTGAAGATGCATTTATTATATGACCAAAGATATTTAAATTTCCTTGATAGAAGAGATAGATGGCAATTCAAACAATGTATTTAATATCTATAGCAACTAGTACTAAATGCCTATGTAATAAATGTTTAATTAAAAAGTAAACAGATATTTGTCCCGTTTTTAGTTCCTGAATTAATATTCCTATCTATAGTAACAGTTCCCTTTCTTTTTAATATTTTAATTAACGATGTGTGTATGAGTGTTTTGCCTTCATGTATGGGCCACAAACATGCCTGGTACCCCTTGAAAGCCAGAAGAGAGCATCAGATCCCCTGGAACTGGAAGGATGGGAGGTTGTTAGCTACTATCTGGATGCTTATTCCTAACCCAGATCCTCTGTGAGAGCAACAAGTGCTCTTAACTGCCAAGCCATCTTTCTCTAACCCAAGAAGTGGTTTTATGAGTAAAATACATTTTTCCCTCACATGATTCTTTATCTATAGCACATTAGAGAGGACCTAGACTAGTCAGGTCAGTTGTTAATTGAAAAGTTTAAATTGCTCAGTAGTAACACCTCCTCAGATGTACTAAATGTACAATCAGGCTGAACTAGTAAATCCAGGTTTAATCTGAGCAGAGGAAAACACCTGCTGGTGACCCTGGGCAAACAGGAGAGGAACCACATGACAAGAACGGCTACCAGGTCTTATATAACCTGTAGGTGTGGTCTTGAGCAGCCCCAAGAAAAGGCTGACTTTTGGCTGGCTTTCTCAGTGGCAGGGTTTGGAATGGGGGAATGAGACCAGGGTGTAGAATGAAGCCCATAGCTGGAGATCCCCATCATCCAAAAATTTTGAGGTATATATGGACAGCAGTAGGGCTTCCATCAAAACATTAATATATACTGTTCTCTTTGTAATAAGAAGAATTGAAAATCATATTTTTCCAAAATAAAAAAAAATCCTGAAGTACTAAAATTAAACTCAGTAAACACTAACTCAAACGCCATGGCTAACTTCCGCCCATGTTTTTTTCCAGTTGAAGAAAACCCTCATCCGGTCACTCTCCTCACTCGTAGAAATGAGGTTTAGGGTGAAATATGAAATCTATAATGAGGAAAGGAAATGCAACTAAAATGTGTCTTTGAAATAGTCATATGGGACCTTTGATTCCTAATTCTCTAGAAATTGTGCCTCTTAAAAGAAATTTTGTAATTATTTCTGAAGATGACAGTACACTATAAAAATACAGGATTTCAGCCATGCAGTGGTGGTGCACGCCTTTAATCCCAGCACTCGGGAGGCAGAGGCAGGCGGATCTCTAGTTCGAGGCCAGCCTTGTCTAGAAGAGCTAGTTCCAGGACAGGAACCAAAAGCTACGGAGAAACCCTGTCTGAAAAAAATCAAAAAAACAACAACAACAAAAAAAAAAAAACCAAAAAACAAAACAAGATTTCAAGTTCTTAAAAATGTTTCCTAATTAACATTCTATTTTTTATTACTCTTTTGTGTCTCACAGGAAGAAAAAAAACTGTCTTGTATACCTTTCAGGTAGCAAAGAACTAAAATTTGTTTAACTTCCTGGAATTTGAGGAACACACTATTCTCAAACCAAGGTAATGACTTGTTTTCCAATAACCTGGACTCTTATCTCAACTGTCCCTTTATCTGGAAAATTAAGCTCATTAAAAGAAGGAAATTTAACCCAGGGAGGTTGAATCTAGTAAAGAAAAAATGTTAAGAGAGACAGCAGGAAAGACAGCCTCAGGAGCTCCCTCTGGGGGTTTTCTAAGTACTTTTTATTCATTGCCTCCCTTAATCCTGAAAGAAACCCTATGCGGCCCGTGCTGCTATGGCCTTTATACAGTCAAGATAATTAAACTCACCAAAATAAGAAGCCCGAACTCATACTAAAAAATTGCGTTTGGAACTACTGCAGAGAGACCAAAGCCTATAACTTTTGTTGTTCTGAAGTAATCCTTTGTGGCCTTGCGTTTTGTCTGCTTACGTGTTTATGTTCTTAACTATCAATGTGAAATGGTTCAGTTTGTAAAGTAAAAATCGAAGTTTGGTCAAAACAACCAAATTAGTGCAAGTGATATTTTTGTGCCTTTGTAAAAAGTGAAATTGACACCCCAAGTCATTGTTGAAAGTCACTAACTAAAAGTGGAACAGAGTCTTTTACTATGACTCGTACTGAAGGGGCTCGAGGCCTGAGCATGGCACGCCTGGCTCTGGCAAACCTTGCCCTTGTCCCCTATACCCTCTGCCTTGCTAAAAAAATATTAGATTACATTCCTAAACCTAGTCTATAAACCAAGGTCTATTCCCTTATCTGGCCACTTTCCCCTCTTAAGGCTGACTACCAAGGTTGAGCTATCAAAGTATTGAAATCCAGCAATCAAAAGTCCCCTTTTGACTCACCTGGTTAACCTGCCCATTTAAAATTAAACACCTCATCCTAATACTGGATTTCCCATTTTACCTTTATCAACTGCCATTTGCCTATGGAGCGCATCTGTCTCCCCTCTAGCCGTAGGCAGTCCTTTGTCCCTCTAGGACAAACATCCCTGCCTCCTTGCCTTTGTTCTCTGTCTGTTCTCTCTTATCCCCTATCTCCTTTAACACCACATCCTAGACAGTTCTAACACAGGCCTCTCCTTTTTCTCATCTTTAAAATTATACACGCAAGGCCGTTTGCTGTTGTTTTCTATTTGAGTCAGAAAGCATCCACTCTAACTTTTCTTTTCTGCTTAATAAAGAATCTCCCTATGTTTGCAAGTGGTTTGTGCCTAATCCGAGGTCTGGGATGGAACCCGTGCCATGTAGCCCCCAAGGGTCCCTATGGAACCCGGAAGGCAGTCAAGGGCATCCTGATTCATGGAGGAAGCTACAGGCTTTCCAACGTCTACTGATCCATCCCTTCTCCTCTCCAAACAAGTAGCCTGTGATTCACAATGTGTCTTCAAACACATGACTGATATGGAGCTGATAGATTCCCTTCATGCACTAGATGACTAATTAACCAGATGTAGAAAAGGTTAAAAGTATATGTGTTTATAGTTCAAGTCCTAAGAATTAGAATTTAGAATCAAATGAATTCAGGAGAGATTTTTACATGTGCTGATAACAGCCAGCATAGGCATAGATGTGACTATATTTTCTTAACAAAAACTGAGGATATATGGTTTCACACATATCTGTCAGAAGTTAGAGCCTTCAAACTAGAAACTGTTCTAATAAGTCCATGACCTACACTGGTAGGTTACAATGCAACTGCATTTACATTTGACATTCCTTTTATAGAGCAGAGCCAGTATAGTTTTAACTTAACAAATCCTCACTTTCTGAAGACAGCTTGTCACAGCAGGCATGCTATGGTGGATTGATAAATGTCTATCAAAAGCTTTAGTCCTCGTGTGATTTAGTAGGCTGCTTCTTGAAGCATAAGGCCAAATACTACTTCTAAATTTAAAATACTCTACATATGATGTTTATGCAAGTGTTCACAGTGCCACATTTTTTCTCCCCATGAATAATGCATATCCTATGCATCTTCAATTCAGAATAAAAAACACTAAACATCTATAAATCCAAATTTAATTCCAGAATAAATCTATTGTGCCTGATAATGTACTCATCACAAAAGGAATCATGTGATAAATTCTATATAGAAAAAAAATAAATCAACTGATTCTCTATCTCTTTCTCCTTACATTATTTCTTGCCATTCACTTACGTAATTGTTACAAAAAGGAAATCCCACCTTAAGACCATAGAGTAGGCACGAACATAGCTTGTTGGTCCAATGGCTCCCTAATATATACAGAACCCTATTTCTGTCTCACCACACATCAGGACACTAAAAATATTCCAAATCACATAAGATGAAATTAAATGCTAAACAGGTATTGTATCCTGTGTCAAAAAACAGAAGAGTTAAAAGCTGTACCCTTTCAAATCATTACATACAATTGATCCACATATGATTAATATTTTCTGAAATCAGACAATTTAGGCAAACTCAGTCTGACCTAGAGAACAGGAACATTACTTCATTAAAATTTTATATTCAAATCGAAAATCTGCTTCCGACTCTAGCTATGACTGATTACTCTAGTTGACGGACTCGCTTGTCAAAGAAAGGTCATTAACGAATAACCCACATTAAGTAGTTATTGACCATCCTGTCTACACAAGAGTGAATTCTGGATTAAGCTGTCAGAAGACTGGAGTTTGGGTTTGCGTTCTAATGTACTACAGTTGTGACATTTTGTAGGCGTTATGACCTTGACTGTTTCCATAGACTGCTTGCATTACTGTTATTACAGTGTGGTGGGCCAGAGGCGGGGACAGGGATAGAAGGAGAGGAAGAAGGAAGTGGGATGGAGCTAGCCCCTGCTTTCTCCTATGCCCATTTCAGTCACTAACTGTTTTCTCTCATGTCTTACCGCTTCTTTCCCCATCAAAGTTCTTTAACCTCCACGGCTCCTTTTCTACACTTTCTTCCCTTCAGATTTTATTCTTGCCTTTGAGAACCAACGTTGAAAGAGTTATCTGCTTAGAATCTGACCTTTTTCTCTCTCACTGTTTCTATTTTTCTCTCTGCTTAATGTCAAAGAACTGTTTCTTGATATTCAGTCTTTATCAAAAGACATTGCATTACTTCAGGACTTCTTTTCTCTTAGATTATGGTTTGTCAGCTTTGTGACAGGGACAAGTATGTATGGATGACAAGGATATGCTTTTGTGTCACTAACCTCAGCATTACCCTTTCCCCTGCCCAATACAGTGAGTGTATCCTCTTGTGTTGCTGGCTTTTTAGAGTCTGTGCTCCTCTCTGTACCTCTGTCTCATCAGGCTACTGCTCAACTCTTTGTTCTCTGATTTTTCCCTGCTATCTCCCATTGGGATCTTTGCAAACATTATTGCTCAGACTAATGTTTCTAAATGGCATTTGATCATCTCTTCCTTTCTTAAGACCTTACAGTGGTCCTCTATTTTTCAATTTCCTTAAGAAAGGGTCTATACATCATCAGGTTAAGTTTGACTTCAAAGGTTATTTTAGATCTGAAGTAAACTCATCTGTCCTATCTCATCCTTTGCCACATTTCTCCTGTAGGATTTATTCCAAAGATTTCAAAACACTTACCTACACATTGATGTGGGATGTCCTTATGTATGTGTTGCTTTTATTGGACAATGAATAAAGCTCTTTGGCCTATAGCAGGGCAGAATATAGCAAGGCTGGAAGAGATATAGAGAGAGTAAGCATAGTCAGAGAGACACCATGTAGCTGCCAAAGGAGACAGGCACCCAAAACCTTTACCAGTAAACCACAGATTTGTGGCGATTCACAGATGAATAAAAATGGGCTAATTCAAGTGGTAAGAGCTAACTAGAAATATGTCTGAGTCATTGACCAAGAAGTGTTGTAATTAGTATAGTTTCTGTGTGATTATTTGGGTCTGGGTGGCCAGGAAATGAATGAACAATCTCCGTTTAGAGCACATATTCACCCAAACCATTATTGCATTTGCCATATCATCTATTCCTCCAGTTCCATATTGAATTATCCTTCTAAGCAGTCTTTCAGGGGGCCAAAATTAGAAGAGTTAAAAGAGGAGAGTTGTCTGCATCATGAAAGCCATTCAGTGTCCCTTTAACTGAGGCACTTTCTACTCACAGTGCCATTACACTTTGCAGTCTATGGGATGATACCAGTTGAGGTTCAGTTGGGTATCTCAGACTTTCATAGTGTTTGACAGCTAGTGTCTGACCAATTTAAAGGTATGGGGAAAATATCATAGAAGTTTAAGCACAGTTGAAATAATTTTCTTAATAAAGTTACAATAAAGTAATAACAGAAATTCTAAATATTGTATATCTGTTTAAACATAATGGAATTTATATTTGCATTGAATTTTAGATGGGGCTTCTTTCTCAATTAAGAATAGCTGTAGCACAAATAACCTTTTCTACATTTTAATTTGCTGATATAGTTACAATATTATATTTATATATAATAAAAATATGTAAATATATTTAAATATATATTATATATACAACTATACTAAGTAGATAGGTAGAATCAATACATTTGAAAACACAGAAATACAATTTTTAAATCAATCTAAAATGGTGGGATATCTTTGGTTTGTAATGGACAATGTAATGGACAACTTCCGTTAACTTTAATGAATATCTGTTTCTTTTACTCAATAGTATCACATAAAAATAAAAGAACCAAAGGTTCAGGAACCCAAAGCAGAATTATTTTGCAGTTTGAACATTTTTGCCAACAAATAAGTCATGATTTCCTTTTTGTTTCTTTTCTTGTTTGGTTCACGATAAAGAATAAACACAAAGATGATTATTTGCTTCATAAGTTTAAAACATATGACTAAATACAACAGCTTTTCAATTGCTACAAACTACTAAGAGCACTCCTAAAAGCTTCGAAAATGTTATAGATCTTCATAAAAATCCTTTCTTCTTAGAGAGTTGTTTAGGTAGTGCTCATTAAGTCGCTAGAAACTCCCCATTAGGATTTTGAAGAACACCAAAGTACCACAGTGAGGATATATTTACCCTTGCTGCTTCAAATGATTTCTCTTCTGAAGCTATCAAAAATACATAAAGAAGCAAGTGTTATGAATAAATAACCCAAGTGTTAGTATTTCTCTTTATTAATCCAAAGCCAAATGACTTCCAAGAATGATTTATGATTTCTCTTGATTATAGGAGGTCATGGGTGTTGCTTGTAGTTTTTTTTTTTTTTTAAACATGGGAACTCATACTAGCTTCAGCATTTCAAATTCAGCTGTAGCAAGAACATCCAAGATGGCTTGCATATTTCATGCACACAGTCTGTCAGCATTCAAACACCTAGCCAAATTTATTCAAGAACTCAGTCCCAATGTCCCAAGGCTTTATAAAGCTTTTGTTTCCTTCAGACATGCTGATATTACATATGCCAAAGAAAATTACGAGATAAAGATCAAAGCCATTACGGAGAGGACTACAACACCCTAGGTCTTGGTATCAGCAGGCATGGCCTTTAGGCGTAATCTGTCTAAACGAATTAATTGTCAAACTCACATTGTCTGATCATTTACTAACAGCCACACTCAGTATGGTTTTTCAGTATGGTTGTTCAGAAATGTTATTTTATGTTATATTGTCAGTACTCAGAAGGCTGAGAGAGGAAGACCAGAAGAGTTCAAGGATTACCTGGGTTACAGAGGAAGACCTTGTCTCAAATAATGTCAAACCAAAAACCAATAGAAAGTCAAGTTCGAACTCCACATCACCCTTGAGAAAAGCACAACTTTGACCAAAAGCCAGAAATACTTTCCAGTCCTATCTTACAACCTAACAATTGAAATGATGAATCCTAATTCCTAATAGGGAATTCATTTTTCCCAAAAGTCCTAACTCTTTTTTGCAATTTGTATGTGAATTATTTCACTTTGACGTGTACATTTGAATGGTATAATACACTTTAATAAGCCATAATGTGGCTCCAACAAGCAGATATTTGACCTGCCTTTCTTAGTCACAGAAGTCATTCCCGACTTGGAAGACATACTATTTTCAGACCCATGGCTCATTATGTGACTTTTCCAAGTCCGGTTAAGCAATTAGATTGGGGCTGTGTCCATTAGACTAAGTCCCACTCCGCAGTTTCACAGTCTTGACACTCAGAGCTGGAGGACTAGATACCTCTGGTGCTCTGACGATTCTCCTGTTTCATTCAAACACTCCCTGGAGTTAGACATCTTGTCTCCACATGAGATGAGATCAGAGTGCTTTGTTTTAAGGCTAATACCATGTGCTTGCTCTTCTAAGCATTCTCTTTACACTTATATCAGCCCCTTTAAAAATGATTCACAAAGCAATGAAACCCAGAGTGGAATGATAGAGTCTGAGAATCACTGTCTCGGTTTGATTATCCTTCGGCTCTTTGATCGCTGTAACTGTAGGCTGTACAGTTCATCTTGCAGAATATGTTTCAACATCTGAAAGATGTCATATATCTCATAGGCAGTACATCTTTGACCAGTGCTGCCCTTTAAACAGTTTGACCCTGTGATGATGAAAAACACTACCACACATGCGATTGCTACACATTAATTGCAAATGTAGTCTCCTAGGGCTAAACAAACCACATCTAATCTGGTGTTGAATGACATCTCTCTTCCTCACTACAACTCCATCAACTAGACTAGTATTTGATATATTCATTGTACACAATAAAGATGGAAGGAGAAAACTCTAAGAGAGGAGAGGAACTGAGAGAGAGGTGGGGGAAGAAAGCATGCATATATACGTGCATGCGTGTATGTGTGTGTTTGTGTGTGTGTATAGGGAGAAGGGGAGGGAGGGAGAGAGAGAATATTAGTGAATGTTTACAATTTGAGTAACTATTTGGACAGGCTTTCTGGTAGCTGCTCTAAATTATCTCATGTGATGCAGAATCATATTTCTTCTGTTCTTCGTTTCAACATTTCCACCACAACAAATGGTCTTTCAACCATTCCAAGTATCCACTTGGCAGTTAAGGATTAGATTTCATACCTATAGATTCACAAGTTGAAATCTTGTCTGTAAGCAGCTCAGATTTTGATCTTTCTTGTAGATGTCATTTGCAATCCTTTTAAAGCAAGGCCTTCGGTATCCTCCTAATCCTTGTAAAATTAGAAATTGTAAACATGGATATACAGATGAAGCGGAGATGTGAAAGAACCTAGGGAGAATTCCATATCCAGGCCAAGGAAAAATACTTGTCACAGATCCCCTATGTCCTAGGAAGAACTCAGTCCTTCGTTTTAGAAATCTAGCCTCTAGAACTGAGACCACAAATGTCTGTGTGGTTCAGTTTGTGCTATTCTGTTACTAACTTCCTTTAATATTAACACATGTTGGTGATTGCATTATATTGATCTAAATTATTAAAAATACTAATGGTACTATGTTTTCCAGCATTTATTTGCTGCAACTTCTTTGCAAATATTATTGCCAATTTAAAGGTTAAGGGATTGCAGTAAAGAAGTAATTATGCTTGCTTCTGGTCCCTTCTGCCTCAGTACCTAATTCTATAAGTTACTAGCCCTTGCGCTGGGGACCTCAGCTAGGATCACAGTCCTAACCATTGATTTGAGCTCTCCTACTGCAGATTAGATTGGGACTCTGACAAAGGATTTTGCAGTGATTTCCAGAATTTCACTGTGTTCCTTCCTCTTGGAATGAATGCTACCTAAAATCACATATTTATTTGTAACCAATTATCCAGAAAGTCACTGGAACACACTGCTTGGATACTGGCATAAAAATGGCAATATAATTGAGGACTTTTCATGTTGACTGTGTGATGTAATCTCATAAAATCAAGTTGTAAAAAATGTGGCTGCTGATTCACAAAGAGGCATTGGAAGTTGGCCTGGAGCATCTGAGGTGAAGGGAAAGTGTCGCTACCACGAGAGTATAACTTGTCCAAACATACTTTGCTGAAGGTAGCTAACTGAGATATTTAGAAACTATACAGCAACCTAGACCCTCGGGTTCCAATCCCCTCAGGGAGAGTAATGAAAGAAATGTCTTGATAGAGGGGTTCTTTATGGAGTTAGGGAGAAACCTGGTACCAGCCAAACTCCCAGGAATCCACAAGGATGACACCAGCTAAGCCTCCTAGCATTAGTGGAGAGGGTACCTGAACCGGCCTTCCCCTGTAATCATATTGGTGACTACTCTAAATGTCATCATAGAACCTTCATCCAATAACCAACGGAAGCAGATGCAGAGATCCACAACCGAGAACTTGGTCAGGCTCCAGGAGTCCTGTTGAAGAGAGGGAGGAGAGATTGCACTAGCAAGGAGGGGAGGTCAAAGCCATGACAGGGGAACCCACAGAAACAGCTGGCCTGAGCTAGTGGGAGCTTGTTGACTCTGGACTGAAAGCTATGGAACTTGCATGGAACAGACCTGAACCTGTGGGTAACAGTTGTGTAGCTTGATCTGTTTGTGGGACCTCTAACAATGGGATCAAGACTTGTCTCTGGCACTTGAGCTGGCTTTTGGGAACCTATTCCCAGGGTTGGCATGCCTCACCCAGCTTTAAAGCAGGGGGAGGTGCTTGTTCCTACCTCAACTTGAAATGCCATGCTTTGTTGACTACCCTGGGAGACTTGCCACTTTCAGAACAGAGGATGAGTGGATGGAGGAAAGTGTAGATTGGAGGTGGTGGAAGGAACAGAAGGGGTGGAGTGAGATGAACAGGTTGTTATATAAAATAAATTTTTAAAATTAATAAAAAATATATACCAGAAGGGTAATTGCAAAATTTGCAAATTAATATTTTTAAAGAAACTCTAGCTTTCCACAAATGATGCACTAATATACTTTAGTAAAAAAGAAAAAAATAGAGATACCAATGGATACAAAACACCTGAACGGGCAATGAGTGTACAACCCATCCTGACAAAATTCACAGAAAGAGTTAAATTTCAGGATGCTGTCAGAAGACACTCAATAAAATGATTCAACCCTATTTATACAACTGTCATGGTTGTTGGACCTCATCAAGAACTGGCTTTAGAGTTGGAAGGACTTTCTATGGAAATCGAAAGCATATTCCCATGACTGTCACTCCTCCCAAGATTAAACTCACCTTCTTGAGTCAATAACTTATATTGATTATAAAACAAATGTGTCAGCAAGAGAAAGACCAAAATAACAAAGGGCCTAACAAAAAGAGGTAATTCTGCCTATAAATTTTGTTAATGAGACAAACCCAATTACATAAACTAAGAGACAACTGAATTGTATCATAATCCTTAATTTATCTCAAAACTGAAGTGACAGATTAATAAAGTAACATGTTCTTATTGCTCTAAAGCATGCAGTGCTCAAGAGTCTATATTGTTATTACAATTGACGCAGTTCTTTAGCATAAGTCTTGCTAAGTACAGCCTCATGATACAGCATCAATGCTTTCAAGACAACAGCCCAAAACATTAAAAGAGTTGCTCAATATTTGATAAATAAAAAGTCAGGCGATGGAGCTGGGGAAAAGACTCGGTGGTTAAAATCCCTCCGTGCCACCTTTGAAGACCATGTTGAGCAGCCATCTGTAATTAGAGCTCCAGGTACATTCTCCCACTCTTTCCTGGTTTCCATTGGCAAGGGAAGTCGTGTGAATACACCACCAGATAGACACACAGCTGTACTCATAAATAAAAGTAGAAATAAGTATTTTTACCTCAAGAGGGCCAAGACTCACATAAAGATTTTCTTTCTAGTCTTGGAGGGGACATATCATCTTCAGCCTTCTAGATGGCCCCGGATGTACAGATTTTAGTTTCCTCTCACATTTTTGAAGTCTTCCATCTCATACAGTATTTTCATTTTCTTGCGAAAGCATCGACCATACTAGATCAGGTGCTAGCCTTACTTTAACCTTGCTATACCTGCAAAACCTTATTTTCAAAGTAAGTCCTAAAGGTGAGTACCAGGGGTAATGCTTTGATGTTTACGGAAGAGAAAGAATAACCCATAATATATATATTACTATCAACATTTTTCTTCTGCAGCAATCGTTTTAGAAGTGCAAAATGATCATCCAAAGAATTTGATATATTTCATGCTTCTTTTATGATAACAAAGTATATAGCTTTGGGCAACGTTTATATTAAACTTATTTATTTTACAATAAGGTGACCTTCAATAAAAAAGAAGAGGTTTTTTTGGGGGGGGTTGTTTATTGTTTGTTCTGTTTTTTGTTTTGTTTTATTCTGTTGGTTTTTTGTTTGCTTGTTTGTTTTTGTTTTTTTTTTTTCGAGACAAGGTTTCTCTATAGCTTGGTGACTGTCCTGGAACTCACTCTCTAGTCCAGGCTGACCACAGACTCACATAGTTCCACCTGTCTCTGCCTTTTGAGTGCTGGGATTATAGGCATACGTCACAACTTCATGGTCAGAGGAGAGTTTTTAAATGTCTCTGAGTTTAAAAACATGATCTTTATTCCCAGAGTTCCAGGGTGTTCATGGTCTTACTTTTTGATTGTTACTACACATTCTCTCTCTGTCTCTCTCTGTCTCTCTGTCTTTGTCTCTGTCTCTCTCTATCTGTGTGTGTGTGTGTGTTTCAATATCTCTTTTTGTGTTTCTGTCCCTGTCTCTGCCTTTCTCTCCATCTTTCTCATCCTACACACAAACACACTACACACACACACACACACACACACACACACACACTTAGAAAAAGAGACAGAAATAAAGCACGAGAGAGAAAACGTCCTACTTTCTGAACTCTGACAATAATTACAGCTTTATTCACTATCCATTCACAATTTTTTAGCTTTCTTTGAATGGTGTACTCTGTCCAGTTATAAACATATTTTTGACACTACTTTGTATTTTCAGACATTAGGGTACAAACTATAATATCTTTGGACAGTTGCTGGTTATAGAATTTTCATAAAATCTAATTTTAGCCAATAAACTATAAGAGATTGCTCTTTTTTTTCCTTAGAAAGATGATTTTCATCAAGTTTGAGAGATTTCTTCTTTTTTGGAAACATTCTCTTTCTTTGCTTTGATATAAACAGGAGAATGAAGGCCCATGCTACCTAGAGTAATACATGTAAGACAAAGACAGCATGAGGATAATACAGAACACATAGCAAATGGCTGTAAAGTATATATTGTAAAGCTGTAGAATTTCACCAGCCTTAACTATCTTTATCAGTCTGTATTTCTAAGTGACCTGACAATGCCAATTACTTAACACTGCTTGAGCTGACTTTTTGAAGCTTACAATAATATATGGCTTAATTGATACAAGTAAAGAACAGTTTAATTTATGAATGGCTTAAATAAATTAACACTGGCATTGCTCTTACGTAGTAATTGAAAATCTCTATTAGGCTAAGGTGTCATTTGCCATGCAGACAAATTTCGATTTGGAGTTAAAGACAAATCCCTAATCATTTGTTCAGTATCACCAGGATAGCTGCCTTTTGTTTTACCTTAAATTCAGAAATTAGAAACAATAGTCAAATCTACAATGTATTTTCAGGTTGTCTTAAACCCACATGTTCTTGGATGACCAGACACTGTGTGAACTTACATTTACAAATAAAAGCTATCACCTTTGTTAAGATAATTATTTATCTATTTTAATGAATAGCATTTTAATTTGACAAATGCTACCAGAAGAAGAAGAAGACTATGCCCTAACCCTAACCTTGGGACTAGATGTTTCTTGAATTAGCTTCTAGAAAACACAATAGTGTAAGTAGAAGCACAATGTGGAAGGCATAGAATATCAAGTAGAAGAGAAAACATAAACTTCCCAGAAGGCTTTGACTTCTCTTTAATATGTCACTTTAATATGACTACAAGACTTTATTCAGGATAATGAACAAGAAGGCTACACGTTAAAATTTCTACTATGTGTGACAAAAGGACCCAAAACACCAATGCAGCAAAGACATCTCCATCCATAAAACTTACTACATGAAATGAAAAATACTTCGGTAGTGTTCTAGCCCATGTAATCTGAGCACTTTGGAGATAATTGGCTCCAAAATAAAAATATAATAATAATTTAAGGGAGAAATAAGTACCACACCCACTAAAGCATGAAAATATAAAGACACGATCCTAGATAATATTCTATCTTCAACAGAGGTGTAAATCGACGACTAATTATACATTTTATGAAAATTTATGAAAAACCAATGTGTATTTCAATTTATGAAAAGCCAGTGTGGGCTTGCATTATTCACTTATTCAAATAGGTTCTAAATCTAGATGGGAAAAGATTTGCTGTTTATAAAGCTGATATGTTAGGCTGCATCTAAAAACAGGAAGGGGCACTAATATGATTCCTCTACTTTAAAGGGCAGTTAAGCCAATTGATGTCGAAATGCTGAAATGATGCTACCCAGCCATACCTCTGGCAGTGGAGAGTCAGTTAAGTGATGCTGTTGAGACAAAACCCAGGCCTATTTCAACAATTAAGTTGGCTCACTATACTTCAGACAAAGAAAATAGAGCATTTAATTTAACATAATTAGGGAAAGAAAAAGACTTATTGCTTTCCCAGCATCTACAAATATTCTTTAAATTTGAAACCTATTTGCTTCATTACAGATTGAGAAAATGGCTATTGAGGCTGAATTGTATTATAGACAAATCGAGACCCCAGGAGGAACTGAAGTAAAGGCAGTGAAGAACATTTTGTTTGCACACTTCTCAAATACCACCAAATAGTTTATATTGCAGGGTATTTTGTTATTTCGTTTTATTCTTGCTTAATGTTTGTAGAAGCTTATAGACACTGTTTATTTCAGTTAAATTTCTCCAAAGATGCATGACTAAATATTTTTAAGTTTCGTTTTTCGGTGGCTTACGAGAATAAAGGGGTTGGCTCATCTTTAAGAAATTTCTGATGATTCACTGAAACTTTGGGATCGTGTTGGTTGACATCTCTCAGTGTGACAACGAAAATATGACTCAGTGTGGAACTGATGAAGGAAGAGACTGGTCATGCTTTTATATGATAATGAACTGCAGCATCGGACCAGAACGAATTGTAGGAAACCACCAGCAATCCAGGAAGTCTTCTGAATGTCCTATGCTGCAGCAACCTGAGATTACAGAAAGTCACAAGGGAGTAAAGGCTACACTGCACAATGTCATCAGTATCACTAAACTAACAAGTTGTAAATGTTACCAAACTAGAAGTCTGGGCCCTACTCAAATATGGAACATTGTATGCTATCTATTCTGATGTCTTAGTGTTTGTTTGCTTTTACATTTAGGCTCTCCCTCTGCTTTCTAGGCTGGCCTTGGACTCATGTCTCTTCTGTTTGTCAAGTAGCTAAGGTTAAAGGCACAATGCACTTTATCTGACTTAGATCTTTTTGTTTGTTTGTTTTAACTCATTTATCTTATTTGAACCTTAAAGACTGTATTAAAATGATCTGTGAAATCCTTATCCCAAGTTTAGGGATCACAAAAGTGTGTATAGAAAGAATGTAAGACAGGGATGATAATGAAGATTGATGCAAAATGTTGTACTCTAGGCATGACATGGCTGCTTCATGTATTAACTCACAACAGCTCTGGTTACCTGAACAACACCTGCATGGCATCAAGTCACTAACAAATTCCATTATTGAGAGAGGAGAGTGACTTGAAGGCCACATTCTGAGCTGAGGAGTTACTGTCATTCAATGATTGCTAAGGAGCTACAGTCATTTTACATTTTAGGAACTGGACCCAGGCCTCCTGAATGAGCCCACACCCATGCTTATATGAACAGCACTTAGTTTATGAAATAAAGGATATGTGTCCAAGAAGTGGGGAATGAAGGAAGTTTGGGAGGGGGGGGTAGACGCGATGAAGATTCTCTCTCTCTCTCTCTCTCTCTCTCTCTCTCTCTCTCTCTCTGTGTGTGTGTGTGTGTGTGTGTGTGTGCATGTGTGTCTGTATGCATGTGTGTGTGTTTCAAAGATTGAAATAAAAAAATAAAAAACAATGAAGAAAATGTTTGCCGAAGCATGCAGCCTCAGAAAATGGTATACATTTGAAAGAATGCTTTTCTTTTATCCATAGCAGAAAGTAAGATCATACCTCCTTCTTTGTGCCAAACATCACTACTGGCAAGGTGCAGAAAATATAATGAAACGGCTAAAACTCAAGAAGAATCAACCCACAGTCTTCTCAGAAGAAGCATTCATATTTTGTACAAAATGCTGAATGAATTGAGATTGAGGTGTTTCGCATAGTCTTCAGTTTGAAGTCTTGGCCTCAGGACAATGAACTCATCATTACATAGGTGGGTTATGTTAGTGACATATGTGCATCTGCACAGCTCTAAGTCAGGGACTAATTTCTGTAATTGGTCAAGCTGATCATTCCTTTCTATAGACAAGTGAAAATTTATCTGCTTAGAATTAGTCGAATGAACAATAGCTCTACTCTTTGAAAGATAATGGGAGTTTCAGCTGTGGTGCAGCGTTAAGTGTAGGGATATTTTCTTTTTCTTTAATTTATTTATTTATTATTTATACAATATTCTGTCTGTGTGTATACCTGCAGGCCAGAAGAGGGCTCCAAACCTCACTACAGATGGTTGTGAGCCACCATGTGGTTGCTGGGAATTGAACTCAGGACCTTTGGAAGAGCAGGCAATGCTCTTAACCTCTGAGCCATCTCTCCAGCCCCCGGGATATTTTCTTTTAATCTAACAAAAGTTTGCCTGAAGATCAGAGAATAGAACTAAACTACTGGTTAGCCATAGAGGCCAGGCAGTGGTGACACACACCTTTAATCCCAGCACTTGGGAGAGAGGGGCAGATGGAACTCTGTGAGTTCAAGGCCACCCTGGGCTATCTGCAATTCCATCTGTCTAAAAGAGAAACAGAGCCCACACAGATGATCCCAGCACTTGGGATCACATGCCTTTAATGCCAACACTAGGCAATGAAGACAGGAATGATATGGCTTGGTGGAGAGGAGAATATAAAGCAGGAGGTGTTGGGAAATATTATTTCCAGGTGTGTGATTTTCATTTACGCTTCCTTTGTTTAATGGTCCAGCTGTGTTACTGTGCCTTTCTAAAACACCTGATGGTCCTAATAAAGAGATGGACAGCCAATAGTGAGGCAGGAGAACGGGATGGGATAGGCAGGGTTTGCAGGCAGAAAGTATAAAATGAAAGGAGAACTCTGAGAAAGAGAAAGAAAGAGGAGTAAGATAACAAGAAGAGGAGAACACCAGGGGCCACCCAGCCACCGAGATAGTCACGCAGTGAGAAGGAAAGAAAGGTATGTAGAAATAGAGAAAGATAAAAGCCCAGAGGATACAGGTAATCAGGAGTATTTAAGTTAAGAAAAGCTGGCAAGAAACAAGCCAAGCTAAGGCCAGGCATTCATAACTAAGAATAAGCCTTAGTTTGTGATTTATTTGGGAGCTGGATGGCAGCCCCCCTAAAAAATTAAAGAGTAAAGCATCACAAAACAAGGAGGAGAGAGGAGCTCAGAGGCAGTCTGAGGATTCAGTCTGAGATGCAGTCTGAGAAATCGTAGAGACAGATGCAGCCTGAGGATTGGTAGAGATAGGACCCCCCCCCTTTACATTGGTAGAGGTAAGAACTCTCCAGTGGTTGGCAGCTCTGCTTCTCTGATCTTTCAGTATTAACCTCTATATCTGACTTTGGGTTTTTATTATTAAGAACAAGTAGAATTTGTGCTACATATAAGGAAAATGTTTAGCAGAAAAAAATAAACAAATTGCACCAAAACTTAAAATGGCATTTTTAAGGGCGTCTTTACAATGCAAACAAATCAGACAACCTGAAAATTAATAACTTTTCCTGAATTTATCAAGGAACAGAGCTGGCAGGGTACACTGTCACCTTGCCATGTATAAATACAAGGGGAGAAATTTGTATCTCCTTAAAGCACATCTTATTCAGAACACAAAGTCCTTGGTGCCCATCCATAGAACCCCAAGATAAAAACAAAATAATAGAGCTCAAGTAACTGCAAGACACAGACAGAGCTCCTTGGTGAAGTAATAAGGACGCTTAATACAAGTAGGTCCATGAAAGGAAGCATCTCCTAAGTCACATCCACCCACATCCATGGTCCTACAGCCATGTAGAAAGGCATTAATCTCTGATGAAACCAAAGCTGGGTTACCATGAACCCTCACTCTAAAGACTTGTTTACATCAATTTCTATCATCCAGTGCAAGGTGTCTGACCTTTTGATCTCACATTGCATGAAATAGCAAAAGTAAGGAATGCCAGGGTCTAAAAAGACAAAGGTGTCTTTAGAACCACACTCAAGCTGTTACACTGGGGACAGAATGACCAGAAAGCAGTTGAAACTAACTATGATTGATATATCTAGGAACATAGGGGATAAAAATAGATTATATCAAAGAAGAAAAGAATAATATAAGCTGGAAAATAGAAGTATTAAAGTATTGAAAAGAATGTTGGGAGTCAAGAGATATTTCAAAAAAGCATGTTTTTCATAACTCAACAGCAGATGTAAGATGGCCAGTGAGATAATACAATATATTTCTGGCTAGGAAGCATGTATATTTGAAGATAGGACATAGGGAAATATTTGATGTCTTGGAAAACAATTACCAAAACTCAAGACCTAACAAAATCTGACCTTTGACAATGAAAGAGGCATCATTTTCTAAAATGAACAAAAATTGAGTAAATTTAAATTAGCATATATTCCACACACAATAGTATTAATGGTGTGCTTTAGGCTGAAGATCACAATCAGCTATGTGTCTATCAACAGGAAGTAAGGAATAGCAGAAAGGATTAAATGAGGACAAAATGAAATATTATTTCTAAACATTAAGAAACAAAGAAAAATAGAAACATCGTTAGATGCGATAGTGCATACGTGTCATCATCTCAGTATACAGAATGCTGAGACAGGAGGATTGCTGTGATTTTGTCAGCCTGGGATAAATAATGATTTCAAGCCCAAGATAGTTTATTTTATATAGAAAAAATGGCACTTCACAGAAATAGAAAAATAAAGATCAGCTTAGGCATAAATAAGTAGGAGAAAAATAACACAATTTAGAGGTGAACTAGGAAACACCGAAAGGAGAGTCAGTGAAAAGCAAATCACCTGAAATCAAAGTTGATTCCTTGGATAATGGGAATTTGAAAAATCCCTAACTATATTAACCAAAACAAATAACTAATTTCAGAAATAAATGAGAGAAAAATCAAAATACTGATATTTAAATTGCCAGGAATAACAAACACTGTGTTCTGAAATGGAATGAATGTTAGGCCCTGGTTTTTTTAAATCAGACTTCTACCATGCCTCACAAAAAGAGAACCAGATCACCTGAAAAACCTTATTATATTAAAGATATGTTAATTAATGTTTGGAAAACATTAATTTTTTTAATTAGTTAAGGTAGTGTCCACTGAATTTATCAATATTTAGGCAATAAATAATACTAAGAGTTAAAAATTTTGGAAAGAAGAGAGATTGGAGTTGTGGTAAATGAAAGACTATCTAATATATCATGAAGCAAATATGAAAATCACTAACAAAATATTAGCAAACTATATCTCAAAGTGCACTAAAATATCTAATATCATATCCAAATGCCTTTAATCCAGGTATGAAGCTATTTTTACATTCCAAACTAAGCCATGTAAACTTCTGAATCATAACGTAAACAAGGGACCTCTGTTGTGACTGAGTTAAAATCACATATTATGTCTAATACATACTGTTTATAAGTACTCAAAGTCAACTAGGAATATAGAATTCCCTTAACATGATAAAGAACACTTATTTAATAGTCAATGTTCACATCGTTTTTAGCGGTGAAGGAGTAGATAGATATATTTCACTTCTACAATCAGAAGCAGGATAAGTACATCCTTGTTCATGTCTGCTACCTAACATCACACAAATACAAGCAGTGCAATATTTTGAAAAGAGAGTTATATGAATAGATATCAATTGGAAAGGATAAATAAAAGCTATATCGTTTGGGTATGATATTGCTATCTATATAAAGCATAGATCTAAATGGCTGATTGCTACAAAAGAATACAGAAATAAATAAGCACATTGGGGCAAAGAAAAGTCAACTATTTTCTCATATATTATCAATGAAAAATTGGAGCCATTAGTGCCATTTAGTGTAACATGCACAGTGAAATACAAATGTAAAGGGAAAAATTTATGTGATACTGCAATTGGAAAACTGAAATTTGTGAAGAAAATGAAAGACTATACCAATAAGTAGAAAAAATATGCCAAATTCACAGATCATAAGAACAAGTTAATGTAAATCTGTAGAGTATGTATATATTATATATACTATATAATGTACCTATATCCAGCCCAAAAATGTATTGTTCAGATATTAACAAACAATTTCTCAAATTTTATTGAAAGTTATATCACCTAGAAAAATCAGTTCCATTAACATGAAAAAGAGAGGGAAAGGAAATGAAGAAAAAAACAGAGGATGAGGCAGACGAAATCAGGAAGACTAGAATGACTGAGCTTCGGGACTAGGTATAAAGCTAAGTTAATGCAGTGTGGTATTGAAGAAAGAAAAGAATGTAAGTCACTGGAGCAGTATAGAGAGGGCTCAGAAAAGGACCACAAGGATACCACCCACTGGTCGTTGAGTAGGTCTTCTAATGCAATTTCATCTTCAAAACAAAGAGCCTTTCTGCCTGTGTTCAACCATGTCTAAATACCGGAAACAAGGTAAGTAAGAAAGTCACAGAAACATAAATGAAGTACTTTCCACCTTATAAAGAATTTTGAGTTTCAAAACTTATTGAGAAAAAAATGCTTTATTTTTGGTTACCAGGTTATAGGAGAACGCAGAAGGTTGCTTGTGAATGGATAGGAAGTGTCAGTTTCTCAAGATTAGATGAGTCACAGAGTTGAATGGTGGTAGTTGTGCACCATTAGAAAGTACTTAATACCATCAAATACTATCCTTAAGATGAACTAGACCAGCCATGCCTGGCAATATTTCCATTAAGCTTAACACGAGTTCTTGTTGACAACACAGTTCTTAAATCTATGGATTATACTAGCCTTCTACCACAGCTATCTACATGCCTGTCAATTAGTGGGAAAAAATTTTCCAAGATCTAACACTCACCACGTAAAAGAAGTTAATCATACAGACAATGGAAAGTCTTCAAAACTGCCATAAGAAAGAGAATAGTATGCCTGCAAAAGAGACTTTATTTTCAAACTAATAAAATATGGATATACTATAAACTTTACTAATAAATAAATATTAAAGTATTACTACTAGTTTAATATATTCATCTAAGATGGCAACTATAGTGAAGCTTGTTTTTATGATCTATAAGTTTTCAGCAAATCAAACACTGTACTAACATAAAATACTTATGCAAATGATGTCATCAACAGTTAATATCATCCGAGGTATACATTAATGTATCAAAATAAATATTCTCTTTTCCCAATCCACAGTCTCAACATAATCACAAGAAACATAATACATTCTGTGTTAGTATGTTCTAAGAAACAGCTGGCACCCATTTCTTAATTTGGTCAAGGTTACAGATAATAGAAAAATGAGAAGTTTCACAGGCCAGCAGCTACTGGAGAAATATAACAATTAAATGCAATATGGCCTCCTCACTGCACACTATAACAAATAGAATATATCAATGGACAAACTGGTTGGTAGCATATAGAATCTGAAATTTGAACTCTAGCAATACTTTAAAGCCTGATGCCTAAGTTTGACCAATGCACCATAGAAATAAAAGTTATAAACCATGAAAGAAATAAGGCATGGGTTAAACAAGGAATTGTCCATAGTATGTTTCATATATTTTCTATAAATCCACAGTTATTTTAGATGTTTATTTTGTGAAAAATGTTGTAACTTCTGTAGATCAAGAAGAAATTTGAAATGTGATTGTAAAGATAAACTAGAATATGGGTTTTCCAAGTCATTTACTAACAGCTAGACCTTATTTAGAACAGATCATAAGTCGAGATCCTGTTCTAGGTTTTAGGCTCTTGAAGCGGAATTAGTTATAAAAGAATGTCTGCCATCACCCATCCCACTGACAAATGTAAAATCCAATTGTTCTTCATTGCTACACAAATACTTCAGTCTGAGATAACTATGCCATTAATTCAATGCACCAATGTTATCTGCTTAAAATGTAAGCTACAGGGAAGAAGGAAAGAAGGGAAGAAGGGACTGAAATAAAAGAAAATGATAGGTTTTTTTGATAGCATAATGGTTGTAGACCATTAACATTAAAGTATATATCCTGAGACTGTGTAATAAATATAGCCCTACAATTAGTTATGTCATAAAAATGTGACATAAAATTAAAAAGATAAACAATGAAGCAACCACAGAATAGTTAGGAGAGAGAAAACTCAGTTTACCACATTAGCAGCTTCAACATGTTAAACTATCCCTGAAAATCTAAAACCCTTAGGTTGTCATTGAGGTCTAAGTGTAGAGGCTGGAGAGTTTGTTTGGGACTTAAGATCATGGGTTACTCTTGCAGAATACCAGAGCCTGGTTCCCAGCTTCCAAAAGAGAGCCCACAACTGTCAGTAATTCTAATTCCAAGGGATCTGACACCTGCTTTCATTTTCTGCAGTAAATGTACACATATGGTTCTTAAACACATTAAGGTAAAACATTTATGGGTGTATATACAACAAAACTAATTTTATTAAAATCTGAGCATAAGTATTATGCATATCTATAAAAATGGAATTTTAACTCACAAACTCTTGCTGAATTTTATGATTTTTGATTTAGCAAATGGTGATACCACCCCCAGGTACATATAAATAAACAAGCCATGAATATAAAAATCATATAAGTTGTGTGGGCATGGTGATGCACACCCGTAATCCCTGCACAATAGAGCAAGATACAAGTGGATCTCTGTGAGTTCAAGATCAGTCTGTAAGTAAACAGCAAATCCTATTCTTTCCTGGGCTACATAGTGAGACTCCTTGACAAACAAATATAACATGTAGAACTGATAAAAGATTTATAAACTGAAAACAAAACAAATAATTTTACTTCATGAACTCAAGCAAAAGAAAGCTTCAATATGTGAAAGAGAACAAGTAAGAAATTAATGGTCATTATAATGGGTTGTAATTTCCCTCCTATTGAAAATATTAACGCAGAATTCCTAAATACCCTACATGCTGATGTTTGGGTGAGATATCTGAAAGGCAATTATGTTTTGAGTTAAAACCCTTACCAGTGGCATTAGTGACCTCATAAAGTATCAGATTGATGGTTTTCTTTTGAGAAAAACATTGCAAGCATCGCAGCCTCGGCTGAGAGCTACTATACAGTGAAGGCAGTGAAGGACAGCCTTAACATTCCAATCCTTCTGCATTCAGATCTCTTCTGAAATTAACTGACATCACATTGAAGAGCATCACATCAGTCAATAAATTGTAACAGATCATGTATTAGGCTGTAGCAAATACAATAAAGTTAGAAAGATGGATTCAAGCATCCATCATGCAAGCGACAGGACAGGAAAGACGGAAGAATGATACAGATTTCATGACAAAATACTATAATCATGTCCCAATTAAGGTTACTATTGCTGTGGTGAAATACCATGACAAAAAGCAACTCAGAGAGCAAAGGTTTATTGCTTTAACTTCTTTTTTTTCTTTTTTTTTAAATTTATTTATTTATTGAGGATTTCTGCCTCCTCTCCGCCACCGCCCCTCCCCCGATCAAGTCCCTCTCCCTCATCAGCTTGAAGAGCCATCAGGGTTCCCTGACCTGTGGGAAGTCCAAGGACCGCCCACCTCCATCCAGGTTTAGTAAGTTGAGCATCCAAACTGCCCAGGCCCCCCCAAAGCCAGCACGTGCAGTAGGATCAAAAACCCATTGTCATTGTTCTTGAGTTCTCAGTAGTCCTCATTGTCTGCTATATTCAGCAAGTCCGGTTTTATCCCATGCTTTTTCAGACTCAGGCCAGCTGGCCTTGGTGAATTCCCGAAAGAACATCCCCATTGTCTCAGAGTGTGGGTGCACCCCTCGTGGTCCTGAGTTCCTTGCTCGTGCTCTCTCTCCTTCTGCTCCTGATTTGGACCTTGAGATTTCTGTCAGGTACTCCAATTTGGGTCTCTGTCTCTGTCTCCTTTCATCGCCTGATGAAGGTTAATATTCAGGGGGATGCCTATATGTTTGTCTTTGGATTCACCTTCTTATTTAGCTTCTCTAGGATTGTGAATTATAAGCTCACTGTCCTTTAATTATGGCTAGAAACCAAATATGAGTGAGTACATCCCATGTTCCTCTTTTTGGGTCTGGCTTACCTCACTCAGAATAGTGTTTTCTATTTCCATCCATTTGTATGCAAAATTCAAGAAGTCCTTGTTTTTTACTGCTGAGTAGTACTCTAATATGTATACGTTCCATACTTTCTTCATTCATTCTTCTATTGAAGGGCATCTAGGTTGTTTCCAGGTTCTGGCTATTACGAACAATGCTGCTATGAACATAGTTGAGCATATACTTTTGTTGTATGATGGGGCCTCTCTTGGGTATATTCCCAAGAGTGGTATTGCTGGGTCCAGGGGTAGGTTGATCCCGAATTTCCTGAGGAACTGCCACACTGCTTTCCAGAGTGGTTGCACAAGTTTGCATTCCCACCAGCAATGGATGAGGGTACCCCTTTCTCCACACCCTCTCCGGCAAAGGCTATCATTGGTGTTTTTCATTTTCGCCATGTAAGATGGTATCTTAAAGTTGTCATGATTTGCATTTCCCTGATCGCTAAGGAAGTTGAGCATGACCTTAAGTGTCTTTTGGCAATTTGAACTTCTTCTGCTGAGAATTCTCTGTTCATCTCAGTGCCCCATTTTATAATTGGGTTGGTTAGCCTTTTACGGTCTAGTTTCTTGAGTTCTTTATATTGCTTTAACTTCTATATTACTGTTTGTAATTGAATCAAGTCAGGGCAGGAACTCAAAACAGGTCAGGAAGCTGGAGACAAGAGCTGATCAGATTCCATAAAGAGGTGGTGATTATTGACTTGCTCATCATAGCTTGATCAGTCAGCTTTGGTATAGAATCCAAGATCACCAGCCATGGATGGTACACCCATAATAGGCTGGGTATTCCTCCATCAATCACTAATTACCAAAATGCCCTACAGCTGGAAATTAGAGGCCTATTTTTTTTCAATTGAGGTTCCTTCCTTTCAGACTATTCTAAGTTCATATAAAAATGTCCAGCACAGATGGATACCAAGGAAATTAAGTAAGAATTAGAGAACAATTCAAGATAAATTTGAATAAGTAGGTAAAAATAGTATATTTTAAAAAAGAAATCAAGACAAAGTAACATACATGAATGAAGGCCCAGTTGGAATTGCAATTTTGGTGTGAGACTTTTGATGCTGTTTTCTAATAAACAGTTGAACAAGTAAACTGGGCATGGGAAACGGTACAGAGGCATAATCAGCAGTGCCACTTATGATGGCATTGGAATCTATGGCACACTGTGCTCTGCAGAAGGAGAAACATTTAGATGAAATAACCCTACAATAGTGTTTATAAGATTACAGCCAACACTATCATCACATAGCAGGGAATTCTGAAATCACACTGACTACATCTTTTGATTATATAGTATTAAATGAAGAGTTTAGTTTAGAAAGATGCCTGGAACATTCTCTCAAATATTTCAAACCTCAGCAACGTTACTTTCCCCAAACCTATCAGGTACTGGAGCAATTATAGGAGGTATCAGAAAATATTTTGAACTAAATGGAAATAGTAGTACAATATATCGATATTTATGGTATGTAAACAGGTAGGGAGAAAGCATTAGAGGGATTAATTGAAAATGAATAGAAGACAAACAATAGAGTAAATGAATAGAAAAAGATCAAACAGGGAGAGGAAGGGGCATGAGGAGGGACAGCTAAAACTACAGTTCATTTGAGGGATCATATGGAAACAGAATGCAGTAAAACTTCTTAAAATGTGTCAATATATGGGAAAATGTACATGGAATTACTAAATAATGGAGGAGACAAAGTCCCATTTTTGGTACCAAATGAAACATGCACGCTGGGAATGAATTATATCTAATAAAATTGTTGGACAAAGGTTTGCCCATAGAACCATGCCTCCCCCAAAAATTCAACTATTGTCAAGGATATGATTGAACTCTGTAAACTGACAATAAGACCCTATTGCTGAAGACAACACCTATATAACACATTGAAGGCAGAAATTGAGCTGGTGTCTACCTAGAACCTTTACCCCTACTGACTAGTGTTCATGGTACTGGAAGGTACTTTGTACATTACCAAAGGTAAACATCACTCCAGCTATAAACCCTTTGATCTACAATGGTGACTTCTTATAAGATATACAGGTGAAATTGTGGCACAAAAGTTGTGGGAGTATGCTGGGAGCCGATTTGAATAGCTGCCATTACAAGATGGCATTTGGCCCCAGCCTCGCTTGATAGCTAACTCCATATTAGGGTTTCAGTTCTTCCACCGGAAAACAGGGTGAGTTGTTGTGATCTAGCTGCCCACACTTCCCCTGATGGGCAGGGGAACATCCTGGTCTGTAACTGACAGGGATGTTCCCCTGCTTTCTTTCCTGCTGGTGGGTCTCCAGAAAAGCAGTTAAAGTATCAAAGTATCAAAAGTTGCTAGGCAGACTCCCTATATAAGTAGCTATAGTTCAGGGCTCCGGGCCCCTGGATTTTTGCTCTCCCTACAACCAAGAGGCTCCAATAAAGCGTGATTTGAGAAGAATCCTCATCTGGTGGCTGTTCCTTCCTGCTGGTCAGAAAGTTCGCCGCAGGAGTAACCAATCAGTATCTGATTGGAAGTAAGACACACTTCATGAGATAGAACCATTGGCCAATAACTGCATAGCCAAGAACCTGAGACTAGATAGGCCATAAACCTTTGAGAAAACCAAATGCTACAATTTTGCTAAAGGAAAATAACAATAAAATAATCCCTAACATTATTCTGCTATTTAATGATCAGTGTCTTGCTCTGTCATTATCAGATTCACTTTCTCCTGAAGTTTATGGGACAAATACAAAGAATGAGAGCCACACTTGCCCAATGTGTAGACAGTGAGTAACACTGGAACACATAGTTCTCAAGGGGATATCTACATGAAAGCCCTCTTATTGGTGCTCAGAGTACTCTGTGGAAAAGAATGAAGAAAGATTTTAATAAATAGTTGAAAAAGAATTTCCCTTGAGTATAAATGATAAATTCATGAAAACTTTTAAGTTATATCAAATATCCATTAATAGGTTATTTAAACATTATATATTGTAACATATGTTATATATTGCAATATATAACATTCACATTGACTATATGACAAATATGTCTTTGTATTGATATGTATTACTTAACGAATAGATAACGAGTATCTGCCAATATCTCATGAAATCTGTATAACTTTATATCAGTAACAGTTATTATAAGAAAGAAAACTAAACTTCCCAGATTTATCTTTCATGAATGTACTTTTAAAATAATCTGATGATCTTTCGGGAATTCACCAAGACCAGCTAGCCTGGGTCTGAAAAAGCATGGGATAAAACCGGACTTACATAGCAGACAATGAGGACTACTGAGAACTCAAGAACAATGGCAATGGGTTTTTGATCCTACTGCACATACTGGCTTTGGGGGAG
>NC_022029.1:3774096-3799523 GCF_000317375.1 Microtus ochrogaster | reverse complement strand
AGAAATCCTTAATAAATAAATAAATTAAAAAAAAATAATCTAAAAAGTATTTGAACATTGAATTTATTAAACCACCTAGTAGACAATATCACTTGAATTATATCTAAAACATTTAAATTTATCTAAATGAATGAAAATATTTGCCCTGCTGGAGTATGAGTTAAGTAAGTTATATAAAATATCAATTATTTTCAAGTTTAAAGATAATTACAAACCATCTCTAATATACGTGACATATGTATGATTATTTTCAAGAAAATAATTTTGTGCTTATATTGTTTGAATGTTACTATAGAAGGCAATTGTGCTAAATAATCAAAATAACTCCAGAGAGTAACAAGGTAAAGTGTTCATACTGGGAGTAAGACATGTCTCAAGCTTCAGTAACTTAGAGAATTTTCTGTGAGACCTATGATGCATCCCCAGAGTCCTGTATTCTTCTCTGTTCTACAGTAGGACATCTTTTAAACTTGAAGCACAGTCCTATGGCCCAGGAACACAGCTCCATACCACTAGAAAAGGAGCAAAATAAAAAACGCCATTCCTTTATAAAAGATGAGAATATCCAGTGAACCCATGACTATTGCTAGATTGAAAACAGAGGCTTGAGATGACCACATGCTTAAGTGTTAATACTACGGAATACAGTTTGAGCAAATAAAGGGATATATGGCTAAGGAGAAAAAAAAGTCTCATTTAAAAATATTTATTTTCTTTTTTTAATTGATTTTTATTGAGCTCTACATTTTTCTCTGCTCCCCTCCCTGCCTATACCCTCCCCTTCAACCCTCTTCCAAAGTCCGCATGCTCCCAATTTACTCAGGAGATCTTGCCTTTTTCTACTTCCCATGTAGATTAGATCCATGCATGTTTCTCTTGGTGTCCTCATTGTTGTCAAGGTTCTCTGAGATTGTGTTTTTGGGGGCTGGTTTCCTTTATGTTTAAAAACCACTTATGAGTGAGTACACATGATAATTGTCTTTCTGAGTCCAGGTTACCTCACTGAAAGTGATGTTTTCTAGCTCCATCCATTTTCCTGCAAAATTCAAGTTGTCGTTATTTTTTTCTGCTGTGTAGTACCCCATTGTGTAAATGTACCACTATCTTTTGTGGGTTACAAGCTAAGGTGAATGAATGGAAGTAAGAGCACAAATTTCTGGAGCCTGAGGGTACCGAAGGCCCAAATTCAGGTCAATGTGCTTTTGCACAGCGTGTGCTTTCTGCCCACTGACACATCTCACCAGTGCAGACTCCACAGAAAAGTCTCTGATTCCAGACCTGGAGTAGATGTCAGTACATTATCTTCTACTACGTTTGTAGCTGCAGAAAGTTAAAAAAGGGTTCATGGCTTGATGAGAACTTATTAGCAGGCTATACAAGGAAACTTGAAGGCACTTTCCAAAGGCTACACCTTGGAAAACTTGAGTAATGAAATAAATAATGATAATATGAGATTATAATATGTAAGCAAAACAAAAGTTCATGAGTCCCTACTGAAATAAATGCACTGTGCTATTTCTGTTAGTCTCATTTCTCATCTAGAAGAGGCAAACATGTGTCCTTTTTAGTTTAATTGGCACAGGATGATTATTTTGTGTTTTGTAAAATTACATGTAGTCTTGTAGCATTCACAGTGTATTACCTTACTAAGGTCAAAGTAGTCCATGTGTGGCTTCAAATAATTTATAAAAACTTTAGAAGAATGATATTTATAGAAGACGAGGAAGATGTAGTCAGTGGCAGATGTGCATTAACTAGTTATTACGTGAGTGACACGGGGAGAAGAGAGAGACAAAATGTACGATTTAATGCCAAGTGTTCTTTTAATAATTAACCTTAAATTTCACAAGATAAAAAGAGTAGATGAAATGTAAAATGTATATCAAGTGGTCATTTAAAAATACAGCACATTTATATTGATTAAAACTGCAAATTCACCTTTCTTTTTCTTTTTTTCATTAAAAATTAATTTTGACATAGTCTATTCTGATTATGGTTTTCCCTTCCGCGGATCCTCCCAGATCCTCTCCACTTTCTGATCCACTCAAATTCATACCTCTTCTCTCCCTAGATATATACAAACAGGCAGAGCCATTATCATTACCATCATTATCTGAAAACAAAAACAAAACAAACAAAACAAAACCAGAAAACAGAGTCACAGATAACACAAAAGAAACACACACTGGCACTGAGATGCACACATTTGCACAAACAGAAACCTTTAGAGAAAGGGTATGTAGCATGAGAGAGCAGAAGGGGTACTTTTTGGGGAGAGAAAGGGAAATAACAAGAGGAGGCAAGGAGACGGAGGCCAGAGAAAGACAGAATAAAAAAGAACAAAGCATATGGGCATATGTGTATAAATATCATAGTGGAACATTGTTTCCAAAATCAAATAAGCTCATCAGGATTTTATATATGTTATCATATATATGAGTATATATGATATGTATATATATATATGTGGTTATGAATTTGAGAGAGAGTGTTGGACATTGGAAGAGGTAGGGTGAAAAGGAGAAGGGGCAGAAATGATGTAAAGATAATACCCATGTATGAGAGTCTCAAAAAAATTTAAAGTTTAAGTTTAAAAAATTAATAAAGAAAATTAAATAAGCCCCAAATGGTCAACTTGAATAATATATAATAATAAAAGTGAAAAAGCTAAAATGAATAATTAATGTTTAAATTATTGATACACAAGCCCCAAATTTTTTTTTTTTTTTTTTGGTTTTTCGAGACAGGGTTTCTCTGTGGCTTTGGAGCCTGTCCTGGAACTAGCTCTGTAGACCAGGCTGGTCTTGAACTCACAGAGATCCGCCTGCCTCTGCCTCCCAAGTGCTGGGATTAAAGGCGTGCGCCACCACCGCCCGGCCACGAGCTCCAAATTTTATAAATTAACTATAATTATGGAAGAAAGTAGCTTTAAGCTAATATGTTGATTGATTGCTTAGTGGAAAGGTGAGTAAATTATTTCATCAAAGTGAATTTGCAAAATGCTGTCACGTTAGATCAAGCTGTGTAATCACATGTCTCATTGTCATTTATATCATCCCAAATCTTGGCAAAAGAAATTTAGACAAGTGTATAGTAATTGAAGAAACAGAAACATTTTACAATCTCTTAAGAAACAGTTGTGGTATTCTCCCATCAGTTCGTTACCTTAGTAACATCTTATATTCTCTTACTTCCTTAATTTTATCATAAAAGTAAATTCTTAAGTGGCTTCCTTAGATGAGAATAGCTTTGCTTCTCAAAGGTCCCCTTAGTGTGACATTCTTCCCTTCCTAGTCCATCTACTCATTCAAAAACATTTGCAGGATTTCAGTAGTGTTTGGCTCCTGGAAACTCTAAGTTTGTATGAGGGTAGAGGGTTTCAGCGTCTGACAGGATTTAAAATAGAGTTCTCAGTTTGTGAAGCATTCTGTTGATGGAGAAAGCTGGGCTTTCCCCCTTCTGGTCAGCAAAGCAAATTAGAATGGTGTTGAAATTATATCTGTCTTGTCATCCGCTGGCAGGATACCTCTTGAGAGGGCCTTCTGTTCCTCCCATTTCTTGGCAGCCTCTTCCTTTGGGATGTCTGGAAATAATGGAACTTTCAAGACTAAATAATGGAGCCTGGCAGAGCTTCCGTAGTTCTGACTTACAGATCTAAATCATATGTTTGCATCAGGTCATTTCAAGTAAACTTGAAGCACTTGAGTTGAAGCTTGAAATATAACTGCTTATCCCCAGCTCTCAGTTTTGTCAGCTATCTCTGTGGCTGCAAGTTCAGCGAGAAAATAGAGATCGCAGCATTCTGTTAAATGCTTCTGTTGTTTTTAAAGTAGGCAGTGCTTCGCACACGAGGTAAGCAACAATAAAATATCCAGACACAAGATTTGGCACTCATCATTGAAACCAGCTGCATAATTTTAAAATGGGCAAAGGGAGAGGCTCTGACTGTATATGATTTTGTTCCATTCCTCAAAAGGTTGATGGCAAAGGGAGCTCTTGCTGACTTCAATGGGAGGCAGTTCTGTTGCTACTCCCAAGTCCACCTTTCCTGTGTTGGGATCTAAACTAGGAGAACCTGTGTAAACAAGGCAAATGGGTTACCACTGATCTGCAGCCGCAGCCAGGAGAGCTAATTTCTGATGCAGTTCCATTGGTCACTAAGCCAAATAGGAGTTCATTTTCACAACTATGGCTGTCAGGGTGACTCATGTAATGTCCCTAAATACATGTCTTTGTAGGTTTGATCTCTGGCAGAAATAATTTGCATATCAGTGACTGAGGTCTACCTTTTATCACTAATTTCATCACTGAGGAAAAGGATTTCAGTCATGCCATCTTTATAATGAATTCATTAAAGGTTTGATGGCGGTGCTTTTTAAGTCATGATTAAAATGCCTGTATCAACTGATCATATTTACAATGTGTCTTAAGCAAAAGTGTGTTGTGTGCATCTGGGTATATGAGGTTTTATAAGGTGCAAAATTAATCATTAGTTAAGAATATATAGACCCTTCATTGATTTAGTTCTTCAGTGTGTTTACTTGAAAATTCATCTCTTGCTACTATTTTATTGCAATATACATACATAGATATATTTAACACTGCAATGATTTAAGGTGTATAATTTGACTGCGCTAATGCAGTACATCTTTTCTGTGAACAACACCAGTGTCTACTTGCAGAGCTTCACCTGCCAAAGGTGAATCTCAGGCATTCTGCAATTATCCTCCAATATTGTTTTCTTCCCAGAATTATTTATAAGTGTGACACTTTTCTTCCTCTCTCATTGACTAAATGGAAGTGTTTCTTATCTTGACACTGGGACAGACGAAGACATTCTGTGCTGCTCAAGTAACACATCAGGTCCCTCATTCCCATGTTCCCTCCCTCCCTTGCTCCAAGGGTAGGTCAGGAAGCAGAAAACACACACACACTGATGGGAAAAAGCAGGTCCTTGCAAAAGCAGTGCTTATGACTTGCTACCAAGTTGTTTATTTTCTAGCAACATACTTTTAAATAAAACAGGGAGAAAGACAATGCAAAATTTAGGGCAAATTTGGCATGCGACGGTGGCAGTGTTTTAAGATTGTCTTCCTTTCAAAGGTAAATTTTAGAAACAGTATTTTACAAGAAGTTTTCAGTTGATTTTGAAAGAAAGACTGAAGTGTTTTGACAAATGATTTAGTGGCATCAGCAGAGGGAAGGAAATCAGGAACTTTGAATTCTATTCCTGTATACTGTGACTTCCTGTGTGGGTTTAGGCAAATCATTTACTGTTTGGTGTGTTACATACTGGGGTGCTATTGTTTCTCAGAATGAGTAAGGCAGTGAGATCTACGTTCAAGTGATGTAAAGAATATTCATATTGCTAAACTTCATGTATCAAGTGTAATAACCTACTTTCCGAATGATTAATTAGCTCAGCCTTTCTCAACATGACCTTTATGTGTGGCCAAATTGACATCCTTGCAAACCGCTTTGGAAGGAGCGGGCTTTGGCAAACACTGATGAAATCACCAACAAACAAGCTTTCATGTGTGCCTTTAAAGAAAGGTTACTTATGCATGATAAAAGAATATTCCTATCTCTCACCCCACCTCCTCCTCCTTTCACCTCCTTTCATCTCTTTGTCTCCCTCCCTCTATCCCCTCTCTCTCTCTCTCTCTCTCTCTCTCTCTCTCTCTCTCTCTCTCTCTCACACACACACACACACACACACACACACACACACAAACACACAGATACAAGTTTAGTCTCACCTTTCAATATTTTCAAAATCCAGTTCCCTAGATAAATTTCACTATGTTTTTTCTCTGTGTCTATTCATTCTCATCCTTTTTTTTTCTTTTCCTTTTTTCTTTCTTTTGAGACAGGTTTTCTCTGTGTTGCTATGGAGCGTGTCCTGGAACTAGCTCTTGTAGACCAGGCTGGCCTCGAACTCACAGAGATCCATCTGCCTCTGATTCCCGGGTGCTGGGATTAAAGGCGTGCACCACCACCGCCCAGCCTCATTCTCATCCGTTCTATTCGTGCGTCCATAGTATCTAGTACATCACAGTCTTTACATAGCAATTTGGTAATATAACAAAACATTTTATTTCAAGTTAACTTATACCTTTATTATTAATCCTAAAGTATTTATAGCATAGTAGTAGGAAAATAATTTGAAATATTTTAGTGCAAAATTTTTAGTGTTAGACAAAGTATAAATGACGTATAATGATCTGCATATGATCACTGAAATCTTTGATAGGTCTTGTAATTAAGCATTAGAGCATGTATGAACTGCTATAAAATAATCAGTTTATTATTATGAAATTTATTCATTGTTAGATAATTATTTAATATCTAGCATATTCTCACTGATTTTCTAAATTTGGTGAATAAAAAGCAAACAGAGTTTCCCCTACAAACTTTCACAAATAAAAGTTGACATAGAAGATGGAAAAATTTTTTTATGAAAACTATAAAGGACCTAAGTTAAATTAGGATAAAGACCATGTAGAATGTAAGCTAGTTGATGCTATGGTAATAACAGTAAAACTCTGAGACTTTACAATATATATGTTGCTTGTCACTCACAATGGTCACCTCCAGTAGTAGGTGACAGTTCTTTGTGTGGATAGCAGGTTTCACTCATCTGTGGTCTTTATCAAGCTCCCAGGAAGGCAGAGGGGCCTGATAAAGAGTGACTGTGCATCCCTTTTCACTTGCACTTTTGACCCAGGGATGTTGCACAGACTCGGCTGGATTCAAGGTGGAAAGGAAATTCAGTTGTTGCCCTACCCCAAACCCAGTTTCAGCACCATACAAAGACTGAGGAAAACAAGCAGCATTGGCCAGAAGAGTGTCTACACAGAGTTCCGGAGCTAGGCAAAGCTCACTGACATCCCATGCTAAGTGGGGTGTAAGGGACAGGAGAAACCAGTCTGTGGACATCCATGGGCACTGGCTTGAGTCCATTTTTGAAAGGCTGGTCAAAAGCCCGTGGAGCACAGCAACAGTGTAATTAAGGCAATGCCGTAAAACAGAATAGCCTTGATTCCTGAAAGCCATCTTATCATAAAGATTTCACCTCAATGTAGGCGAGGAGAAAAAAAGCAGGAGCATGACAGAATCTGTCTGATGCTTTTTAGAAGATCACTCTGTATAGTAAAAGGAGAAAAATAGGGGAAAAGACAAAAGTTTAAACAGAAAGCAAATTAGAAGATGATTTACAGTAAGTGGAAGAGATAATGGGGCTTTGAGAGGAGATACTGGTGAAGGAAGTTTAGAAGACCTCAGAAGCTCTATGTATGTGTACAAAACAGAATGATTATTAGTATATATCGAAAAGAAGGAAATAAAAACAAAGGTTGCGAACACCTCCATCTGGGCAATGCTAGTCCTGAGTTTTAGGGGAAGAGGTCGAATATATAACTATACTGTATCTTCATCTATTGAATTCTCTTTATCTTTCAACATAAACTTTCATAGTTTATAATACCCAATAGTGAAGGACGCTAGAAAAAATGTGGCTCCCAAATAAACACATTCTCAAAAGGTAAATTAGAGAGAATTATAAACTACACGTTGGAAAATTAAGGGATGCATTTAAAGTATACAAAAGTTTCTCTTGATGGCAAAGAAGAGTAAATTGTAGCTACAAAAATTATAATGAGAGTGACCAAATCAACTCTTCACAAACACGTATATGAAATTTGTTCATTAGAACACTGATGTTGATTCATTCAAAGTATTATTGGATATTTTACTGTAGCCATTGAATTACATTAGAGAATCAAAGGAAAATTAGATAAAAGTAGAAATAAATGTACCAAGCTCAGTGGAGGAACACACACAGAGCTCAAGACAGAACTGATTTCACGAAATGAAACAGGATATTATACTGAGTGACATAAACAAGAAGAAAATTGTCCAACAAATTCCCAAGCAGTTTCTTCGCTGTATTCATCATTTGGAATTCTTACCAGATTAGACCGTCCAACTAAAGGCTCCATTACTGCAGACAGATAAGAAATTTTGTAGACTTCTCACTGAGGAATCACAATGACAGTAGATTAGACTCTAATGCTTATGGAAGAAGGCCACACAAAGGGAATTATTTGGTGGCTTAATATTGACCTTTAAAATGACAAAGAAGTTCAAACACCCTGTAACTGTTTGCTAACTCAGCTGAGAAAACCAAGGAAATAATTTGAAGTTATGCCAAGCTAGGCATCAATATAAAGTGAGGGTTTGCTAGACACCCTATGAAGTCATGGAGATTTTTACTCAGGGGCCTTCGGTCTTTAAAAAAGATCAATTTTCATCTGCTTAAATGACTGGCTAAATCCCCTTCATCCTTCTGATTCTCTCTCTGGAGAAAGAGATTCCTTGACCTAGTTTAGCAATCCATTTCTAAGCCAAATAGCTTTCAAGGTCAGGAAGTATTCTAGTATAATTCACCTAAATAGATCCGGCTTCAACTTAAGCCCATTTCCTCTTGTTTTGTCCTGGGTGGAGAGAAAGGAATATTTGCCATAAGCTCCAAAGCAGAGTAGCTTGCATAACTCAAGATAGGAATTCTAGGTTCTCGTCCCATTTTCTTTGTGCCGAATGATGTCAAGTCCATCAATACATCACACATTCTGCCTACCTTTTAATCCAGTGTCTTACAGCATAAATCACAATGCTTCAATGTACAGTGTGAATTGCCACACTTCTGACATCGCTCTGTTCTTCAGTGCAAGGTTACAAGTTTTGATTAAGGATCCATATCCTCTGACTTCTCTGGTATTATTACAAGGATCATGTTTCTGAGCTTTGGAAGGTAAAACGTCTGTTCATTAAACAGCTGCAAACATCACGTCGCAGAATTCGGATCTTGGATTAGATTGCCTCTTTTGCTTTCTAAAACTCAAATGTGTATGGCTCCTGGGTCAATCAGTCAAAAATCATTTTACTGCCAATGCCAAAATAGAAATTTAAGCTAACTTTAAGTACAAACATATAAATATAAAGGGAATTCATAGAACTAAGTCAGTAAGACAGCGTACAGATAAGTCTCTTCAATTAGAAAGCAGAATTAAACATGGTCTTGACTGTGCCTCTCCGTGTAATTCAGATTCAATTTTTCCTCCCATTGACTGTCTCGGGAGAATTTAATTCTTAAATATCTACTAAATGTACTTCTTCTTCTCTTCTCATTTCAACAATCTCCAATCTGTTCTTAATTATCTCTTACCCAGACTGATAGAAGTTCCTCATAAGTGATTCCTCCGACCTCACTCTCATTTTTTCTTCCTTTGAAAATGCAAACTGCCCCACGCATCCCCTCTGGTAAACCCACATAGTTCATATTCACTGGCATAGCGAATACAAAGCTAAGATTTGAGAATATTCAGCAAGTTTAAGGATTAGTAGTACCTTTTAACTCCATTAGTTGTAGCTTTTCCTTACAATTCGACTAGTCTGAATTATTTGCATTTTTCTTTATTTTTAAATATTCAGGATTGGCATGATATAGTGGTACATACATTTATGCCCAGCACTGAGGGAAAAGTGGAGGCAAGGAGACTTCTGTGAGTCCAAGGCCAGCCTATTTTACATAGTGAGTTCCAGAATAGCCAGGGCAACCAAGAGAGACCCAATATCAATAAATAAATATTTAGATTGTTCATACCACTCATTAGGTCTGGGATGCTCTCTCCCACATTGTCTATCAGGTGGCTTTTCTTTCATTATTAGCTTTCATGATACCACTCAAATTATACACTTCATTTTAATGACTGTAGTCTAACAGAACCATTTTAGGAGTGACTTTTAGTATAACATACACTAATTGTAATTTGTGAGATATTTTAAATTTAAGAGGTTAAATTTAAAAGATATTTGATTATTTTCCCCATGTGTGTTTTTAGGCATTGTTTAAATTAATTAATTAATTTTTATTTCATGATGGTGATTATTTTCCTTTCATTTTAGTGGAAGCTTCTGACTCCAAGATTGTTGGTAGTGTTGGAATCCTTGAGATCTTGGTTTTCTTACTTTATCTCTCCTTTGCTGTAAAGAAGAGAATTGCTTTTCATTAATAGTATTCTTGGTTGACAGGATTTTTTTTCAGGGCATTCACTATTTCATCTAATTCTTTGTCTTTGAAGGATTAAAGAAAAGTCAGTTGTTAGTCATTAGGTTGCTATTATTTGTGACTTGTTCTTTTTCTGTTGATGATTTACATATTTTTCTCTGTACCTTGTACTTTTGAAATTTTAACTAAAGTGAGTCTATCTGGAGTACTTTGTGTTTTCTGGACATGACTAGCTTTAACATTCTCTCCTGCTTCCTTTTATTTGTTTGTGCTTTTGTTTTGCAATGGTAGGCATAACATTAGATAATTTATTTTTTATAAGAACCAATACAATTTTATTTCTAAGATACTTTTACTTTCATTTAAAATTTTTCATTATATATTTTACCTTACTGCATTGCTTTATTCTTTCAGGATTTCATTCATACATAATGTACTTTAACCACATTCCCCCAATGGCATCTCTTATACCAACCCTACTCCTGATTCTTAACCATTCACTCCCCCTATGTTCATATCTGTCATTTATCTGTGTCTGTGAGCCCCATTGCATTTAATTAAGGTTTATTTTCATTACCATGTCTTAGGGAGGCATTATTTTCTTGAACAATGGCAACTGGCCAGTGTCCATACCACAGAGGAAGAAAGTTCTTTTTCCCCTAGCAATGACTGAGATTGACTCCCTATAACCTTTCGGGGAGCGATGGATCCCCAAGAGCCTGTCTTCTGTCTATGATATTGTTCATAGCCATATCTTATGTGGTCCTCATGCCAGTGACTCCTGCTACTGTCAGTTTCTGTGTAGAGCAATCATATCGTGTCACAAAGACAAAGCTTCACAGCATCCCTACCCGTCCTTTGATTTCTTTCTGCTCTCTCTTGCACAATGTTTCTTGAATTTAAGAAGGAATGATAGACAGGTCCTGTTTAGGACTCAGCACTTATCAGCTGGTTGTTCTTATCATTTTTACCCAGTTAAGTATTTGTGCATTCATTCTTATCAATTAAATGAGTTTATCTACAGGTATAAATAAGACATGTAGTTTGACAACATGTCCATTTATGAAAAAATAATGGCAGTACATTCACCTCTAGGTTCTAAGACCTTTCTAGGAAAATGGAGGTTTGCATTGCCAGACATGATTTCCTTCCAATGGAGTGAGTTCCAAATTCATAATAGTCATGCCACTATTGCTTCAGTGAGCCTGTCTTACCTAGCAGGTTATTAGTATAACTTGTAGAGATCAGAGAAGTAAGACCTTCCTCCCCTTTCAGCCTACAAAGCATCCTCAGCACTGTGAGGGCTCAACAGCCTACAAAGCATCCTCCAGCAGTCTAGCTCCAGTCCAGGCTGATTTGATTTCCTCTGCCCTGTAGCTAGAGTATGAGTCATCTTCAGCAATTGTATCTTATCATCTAGTCTTCTGTTTGTTCTGCTTTGTACTGGTTTTTTCTTAGTAGTCATATTTACTACTCATTTATTGAGTTCTTTGGCCCTATATCAGTGTTTCATTGATAAGTCTATCATTCAAATCATGTTTCTTTCTAATTTTGTTTAATTATTCTCTTGTATTATTTTTTGTCTCCTGACATTTCCTAAAATAATTGTTTTAATTACTGTTTTTGTGATTGGAAAATTTGTTTTTGTTTCTCTTGTTCTTAAGTAGATTTTTTGTTTGTTTGCTTTGTTTTGTTTCATTTTTTGAGACGGGGTATCATACAGCTGTAGAAATAGGAGCGGCGGGCTGCGTCCCGGCACCCGGCCGCCCACATGGCTAGCTCTACCCGAAATAGTTACACGGACACTGTGTTTATTTAATCACCGCTTGGCCCTTTAGCTCTAGCCCTTACTGGCTAATTTTGATATCCCGATCAACCCATCTCTAATAATCTGTGAGCACCGGTCTTAGTGAGCACCGGTCTTACCGGGAGTGTATCTTCCCAGGAGCGGGGAGCATGGCGTCTCTCTGAGGCATCTGCTCCCGAGAGCAGAGCTGTGGAGTCTGACCTCACTTCCTCTTTTTCCCAGCATTCTGTTTTGTTTACTCCACCCACCTATGTTTCAAGCTATGAGCCCAAGCAGTTTGTTTATTACTTAACCAATAAAATCAACAGATTGATATATGACACTCCCACATCATACAGCCTAGGTTGGTCTAAAACTAACTATTTAATTGAGGCTTCCCAATTTCTTTTTTTTTTTTTAGGGGGGACATTTTGAGAAGGTGATTGTTTCTTAAAGACCAATTTCCTTAGCTTTTTCATCGACACTTTGTTCCTATGTTGATATTTCTGTACCTAGCAAACCAGTTATCTCTACCAATGTGATAGGGCAGATTTCAAGTCAAAGAATTTTTCCTAGTTATGTGTTCCAAGCTTATAGTTAGGCTAGATTGACCTGAGTTCTATTTGGACACATTTTCTGTATATCTTCTTAAGTTGTAAACCATGCTGTTGACACTGTTGTAGGTCTCAGCTGTCTAGCATGATGGCATTGAGAAACACTGTGTAAGCAGTTGAGGTGCAGCTCTCTAGTAGAGCACATTAAAAAGTATCTCTGAAGAGAGAATACAAGGTATGGTATGCCATTAATATCTGCAAGTCATACAAGAGCAGAGTCATTCTGTATGTCCAAGTGATGCTGATGCAGCAAGGAAGGTCAGGTACCTATCATTTTCTTATGGGGCTGATGAGTGGGCAACTCTAGTGGGCCCCAATGGTTATATATCCGTGTTCCTAGTTTAGGGGGTGCATCGTTGTTTAAGGACTTCATAGAAGACTTCGTATGGACTCTAGAGACAGAGGTACTCAGAGAAGGAAACCCAAGTGCTTCCTGGGATTATAGATGGTTGACTGTTTATATCTTTCAGAGATAAACATGAGAAAACCTTCACATCTATATCATGTCATAGAACCTCTTCCCAAAGAACTTCCTAGAATATGCCCTGTAAATCTTTCTCTTTGCTAAAGAAGGATGGCACTCTCTGTATACTTACTGGAGATTCTATGGGCCATAGCACTCCGATTGGTCTTTCTGGCTATAATTTTCTTAGACAAGAGTAGATAAATCACCCACTGATACAAGGAACAGGGTCTGTGGACATGCTGAAGGTAGCCAGACAAGGTGCTTGCTTCACAGGAGCCTGGTAGAACTTGAGTGTTCTTTATTTAATGAGGGAAAATGTAAAAGCCATGCTGAGGTAACAGTGCTCTGAGATGTTCCTTGCCCTTCTGTCTCTGCTTGAGTCACCAAGACCTGTGACCTCTGCCCACTGCTGTTGAGTGAGGAGTTGAGTTGAGGAATGGCAGAGAAAAGACACACTCAGGAAGGGATGCTGCCTGGCTGGCTTTCCATCTCCCCTGGGCTAGTACTATTTCTTGGCTTTCTTTTGCTGTTGTGTTTTGTTTTCCATTACTTACCACCACAGAAAAGTCCCAAGATTTACTGACTGCGACTGATCTATTTATTTTTCCTCTAGAAAACCCACTCTCTTCTCTAAACTTTTGTTTTATAACCCTCGCCTCAGATTCCCTTAATCTTTCAATAACTTCTCACTCAGAACCACATAAACAAAAGCGCATTTCGTTTGTCGGGCTTTCTTTATAAAAGGCCAGACTTAAACTTCGACCCGGTTTAAATCTGGAACAGTCAGTCTCTGCGCTTTATTCAAATGTGCTAAGGCCAAGGCCACCCCGAAATCTGACTTCACAAACTCTCACACCACACCCACCCGGGAATGTGGCTTTCCAGAGAGGGTAATGGTAAATTCTGGCCATGTCCCAGAAATCATGAGATCATACAGACAGCTAGGACACCTGAATTTTACTATAACCACCTCACTCAAAGTAAAATAAATCTCTTCTTCTGAAGATAGCTGTGGTTACTACATCTGGCAACGTGAAATAATCTTAGTAGGGTCTTGCACACAGAAAACGTTTACAACGTGGTATTTAATTTCTATAACTTTACTACCTTATGCTCCCACTACTGCTATTAATACAATTTGTAAAGACAAATTGAAAAAATAGAATAATAAAATGCTGCAAAGAAAAAGAACAGCATATTAATTGTCCTTAAGTGATTGAAAAATCTAGTGATATGTTTCAGTTAAAATTGATTGTTTATATTGCTGTAAAGAGTTGAAAGAGAGGGAATTTCTTTTATTCTTTTAAAACAGTGTTTAGCAGAAGCGATAATGTCTAGCCATAACAAATGCTCAATAAACATTGAAATAATTGAACAATTATCTCTTTATGGTTTTTAGTCAACCAGTACAGACTAGGAGATTTCCAGCTGGTTAGATTTTTCTCAAGCCATCTACCTGGACCAATCCAGAGGCCTCACAGATATTCTGGCCAGTGACTGCATCCCTCTCTCTGTTTTATCTCATGTGCTCCCTAACTGCCAAAAATTCAACCTTCAAACAGGAAAACAGATTATCTGCTCTGGCTGTGCACTTTGGTCCCTTTCAGGAGATGGGGACGATTAGCTGTCCTTGAAGTGCAGCGGCCTGGTCAGGAAGTAAGTAATGATGCCTCTATGCTGGATGAAATTGCTCATGTTAGCACTCTCGAGCCCAATCAGGAGCGCCCATTTTTAAAAGAGTATTGGGGGAAAATGGGGGGGACTGACTAAGAGCAGTGTCACCACTTGAATTGTATTCTGAAAAGGGAAATGGATGTTAATGAAAACTCTGATGAAAATTCCAGGACACATTCTAATCAATGTTGGACCAATGTTAATGTTTTCATTTTTGAAAAATGGAGAACACTAACATTGGAAGAAAGTAGGTGAAGGATAAATAGCAATCCTTGATCGTTACAATATTTCTGAAAGTCTATAGTATTCAAAACTACGAAGATCAATGATGGCTGCGTATGATGCTATTCACCTTACCCACTACTTGAGAAATAGATACAGGAGAACCCAGAGTTCAAGGACAGCAACAACTTCACAGAGAGCTGGAGACTAGTCAATATTATGTTGAGACCCTGAAGGAAAAAAAAAGGAAAGAACCAATGAAATAAGTAAACATAAAAAGAAAAACTGCAATGACAAATACGAAGGAGAAAATGTAAGATCCTGGCTGACCGCAATATAGTGAGATCAGCTATACTCTGGAATGGTCCATACAGACGAGTGACCAGTACAGAAATGCAGGAGAATAAGTGACTATGAGGCTATATTAACCATATTTAGCACTTACAAAGTATTTTTATCTGTATAAACCTCTCAATGCACACATTAAATTATAAAGTAGGGATTATCTGTGTTTCATTAATGGACAGTCTTATTTACTGGAGCTCTTCTCTGGATCTCCAAATGGGGAAGAGACAAGTCATCCTCATGACTTTAATTTAGTTGTCAGGAATGCTCTGGGAGCAGAATCGCATGTCAGCTAAGGTGAGATGGAGCAAGAGTAAGAACAGGCTGAAGGCATGTGCAGGCATGTGAAACCGAAGCAATTGTATCAAGTAGAGCAGGGAACAGACATTTAAATAGCTGGGGTTGGAGAGAGGCTCAGTGGTCAGGAAACCTGCGGCTCTTGCAGAGAAGCCAGGTTCAGCAGTCATGTCGCATGGTTCACAACAATCTGTAACGCCAGTTTCACATGATTTGATGCTCGCTTCCAGTGGCACCTGCACACGTGTGTTCCACATACAAATAACAGACGAACACATAAATCAAACAAATACACTTTTTTGTTGAACCTATGGAGCTTATTAGTGTTTATTATAGGAATATGGCGAAGGAGTCGCTCACCAGAGCCAAAGGGAATCAAAGAGAGTTGGTTTAACAGCATGAGTTAGGGATTACGAAAACTAGATACCTGGAGCCCACTGCACCTGTGTAGGCATATCTGCAGGCTAAAGACCATCCTATCCTCAGTTTGTCAAAGCCTCTTCTAAAGAGCATGGCTAATTTGAGTCTCCTATGGGAGTTAAGCTGACAGTTTTTCAAACAAAGTATAGCAGTAGCAAGGAAGCAAGAGAATGTGGTTTTGAATTCCTGCCTTTTCACTAACTACCTGGAATAATGTCATCAATTGTGTTATGCTTTTAGGTCTGAATTATCTTATCTGCACAAAAGAAGGAGATGCTCAATACACTTCAAAGCTACAACTGACCATTAAGTAGTAGATAAATAGAAAGCAGCCAACAGAAATGGGAAAAGATGGTTCTGTGGCGCCATGGTGGTTTTCTGTAGACCAGAAAGGACACGGTTATTGTGTTCATTGATTACTCAAAAAGCTGAATAATGGCGTTTTTACAATGTACGTGCAATTCATATAGTACATTGTAGAGTAATGGAAACACAGCACTTGTTTAAATTAGTTAATAAAATTAATGTCACAATAATTAATTAACTGAATTTCAAAAGGCAATGCCTGAATGTGCTTGGCAGAGAATTGCAGCCAGTGGAACAGACTAAGGATAATGTTTGTTTTCTCTCCTCAGGATGTTAAAAATGCTCACAGTTAAGGTGGCAGACACTTACAGACAATTATAAAAACAGACAATGCATGAAAATGTTTCCATGATGAAGAGAAAGTGCCTCCTAACTCAAATAAAGAAAAAAAAGGAAAATATGACAGAATTTTGTGTGTGTGTGTGTGTGTGTGTGTGTGTGTGTGTGTGTGTGTAGAGGGAAAGAATATCCATGGGGAAAATGTGAGGTCATTTTGAAATGGATGGCATTGATATAAATTTAGCCTGATTGGTGAGGACTAAGAAAGAGAATCAAATGAGTACTGTCAGCAGGAAGCTATTTTGATTAGATTTGAATTTGAAGAATGGCAATAAGTATGCTATTGTACATTGACCTAATCAGGTCACATCTGGAATGTTAGGTTCAGTTCGAAGTGTCCCATTTTGAGAAGAGTGCTGACAAACAGAAGTGCACGCAGAGAGGCTGCTAAAATGGAAGACGAGCTGGAAATTCTCTGTAGTAAATAAAACAACATTTTAAAACTAATTTCTACCAGTGAAGCCAAGAGCTAGAAGATACTCTTGACTACTAATCCCAAATACTTGACACTTTCCCTTGACAGTTTCAACATTAAGGTATATCAGGAAAATATGTGAGGAAAGATCATGGTGCAGAGGAATGGAGGTGAGTAGACCAGCATGTCCTTCATAATCTGATGGGGTAATGCTCTCCTGCTGTGCAAAAGAGGATGGAGCTGGCTGAGCTACTGAGGAGTCTTTATAAACTGACCGAGAGCTGGTCCAGGAATCACAAGATACTCTATGGCAGAAAACGAAGGAAGATGGCGATTGCCTTTCCTTCACACAGCACAGGTAACTTGTTTGCTATATTTTAAAATTATGAATATAAATGTAGTATCCAAGATATATTCTTGGCATCTCTTTGGCTTTTTTTAGGTGGGAATTGTGTGTGTGTGTGTGTGTGTGTGTGTGTGTGTGTGTGTGTGTGTATGTGTGTGTAGGATTGAAGCAAAGGCAATTTGAGGACGAAAATCAAAGTCCTAGCACTTCATAGGTGGAAGTAATCAAGCTAATGGACACAGGCTAGTCATTGAATATGGTTCATTTTACAAAAGGCTAGATTATATAAAAAGGTGATTGTTTTTATGAGTAATGCCATAATGAAGGAGTGGACCATGAAAGTGGGTAGCTAGAAGAGAGGTGTCTTTCAGCTGAACACACACACACACACACACACACACACACACACAAAAAATAGCTAGAACTTGAACCACATGACATGGAAAATTGAAAGAAAGTACCTAACTAAAAAATTATCATCACTGCAGGTATTCAAGAAAGAGTTATCCAGCTAAGCATCCAAAATTCTATTAGTTGAATCTTGATCCTTTGAGTGAGCCAAAGTAAGTATGATCCTAGTCTGCAAAGTAAATATGATCCTAAGCTAGTCATCTCTTATCTCTGAATTTAAGAGATAACCATGTCTTCATAGATTTTACAAAGTTTCCATTGCACTAGGTTTCCACATCATCCCTCAAAGGCTCTCTCCGCTCCATCTGTCTTTCCCAGCATTCCCTCCCTCGGCATTATCTCCCCTCCCTAGCCCCACCAGGTGTTCCTGTTCCCTCCACTCCTTCCAGTTCCCAGTCCACCCTGAAAATCCATTTTATTTCATCCTCCCATGGAGATCCATGGGTCCCACTCACTTCTTTCCTCTGCTCCTAACTTCTCTGAGTCTCTGGATGAGAAGTTGTTATAATTTATTTGATGGCTAGCATAGAATCCTTCATGTGTATCAGATAATCAAAATGGAAGCTTAGAAGAGCTTCTCACATGCTGTAAACACCACGCACCTATCATGACATGCTGCTTGAAATGAAGTAAAGGACATTTTATCTCTTGAAGTGAACCGATCACACCCAAATCCCCTTATCTGCAAAGATAATAAAGTATGGAATATCAGAATCACTTTGTTTTGGGGACTGTTCCTGACAGCAAATTGCAAATGCCTTGCTAATAAAGGTAGACAGCTTCTGGGATGAACGTTAAAGAGATTAAAATATCTATAGCTTAAAGAGACAAGCATGGTGTCCTGTTTTAGGTCTCAGCCGTGAGTCTCATCAATGACTTGTTGCAATAAACCCTTGCACGTAAAGATCGATGGACTAAATCGTAACTGTGTGACTCAGCAGGCCACACAACAGCTTCCACAACAAGATTCTTTCTTTTTCTTCGTCCACTTTTGGTTTTGTTTTCTTTGTTGATTTGTTTTAATTTGCTTTTGATTTGGGAATCAGTTACAAGGGCAAAAGGCCGATGAGGAGCGACAAGGAGATAGGTGGGATAGCAATGCATGATGTGAAACCCACAAAGAATCAATAAAAGGGGCAAAAGCACTAGACAAAACCTTACATGTGCCTTAAATCCAGCCCTATCTGGATTTACTGGGGGAGAGACAAGAACTGCTGGGTCTTCCTGTCTGTCTAGTTAGAGGTTCAGTGAAAGACCCTATTTCAAGGGAATAAGTCAGAGAATGATGTAACAGAACACTTAATGTCCTCCTTTGGTCTCCATGTGTCCAGGCACACACCCCTGCACAATATGTGGCTGGGCACATAATCCATAATCCAAGTTCATACATATGTATACACGCAAAAGGAATAATTAAAATTTTACTGCTACTCAGCACTCACAAGCTGAATTTTAAACAACTTGAGCTTTATGCAGGTGGGTTTTATACCACCCAAGGAGAAGCACAATTTGTTTACAAGGTGGAAGGCATTGAAGAGTTCCAAATTCCACTGTGTGAGTTTTCAGTTTCAGTCAACCAGGATTAAAAAGTAAAGAACTGTAATGGGACAGAAATAGTCTAGAAATGCTGAAACGAAATATTAATGTGGAAAAGCAATTGGAATTTATTACATCTCCAGGTGGCAGAAGAAGCAAACTTTGAAATTTTAACAAGTGATCCATTGTATCTCAATAGACATAGCAAAGTACCATTGAATTATCTCTTGATAAACACACACAAATATACAGTCTTCTGGACAGCAGTGGATCCCAGGGGTTACACACGTTCCTCATTACAATGTCAGCAAATCCCTGATGAATATAACTATAAGATTAACAAAGCATTTACTCCTGTAGGGTGACAAAAATTAAACACAACCATGTCTTTACAAGAACTAATCTTCCTTTCTGATAATATACAGATTTTTGACTCTCAATAGTTAACACCAATCGGTAATTAGATGAAAATATGCACAAAAAGATGGATAGTGAACGCTAAGAAATTACTCATTGTTGCATCAGTCAGTGATGTGCTAGAGTTTGCTAACGCTTAGATAAGTGGTCCAAGAAGGTAGTTTTGTTCATGAGCATATGAAAAGCTCCCCAACAGCATCAAGATCCTTGTTTCTAATTCAGAGAGTAGATACCATGGAACCTCTGAGAGATAAAAATATGAGTTTTTCAGTGTCAATCTATAAGTTAAATATTATTAAACTATGTTTTTCCTTCTACATGAAAAAAATTCACACATATATGCTACAAACACAGCCTGCTGGAAACAACTGCTATCCAAAAATTTTTCATTGTCAGTCATATCACTAAAATGATCTTAATGCACACTTTACGTATTTGTCGGTTTGTGTTCTATAAACAAACCATCATATAATTAAGCAATTTGGGCAACATATTATGCAATATATAAAGTATTATACAAAAGAAACTAAAGAAAAATAAAAACAGAATATGAGTACTTTTATTTTAATATATTACTGATAAACTCGTAATGTCTTAATTAGCTCTGAAATAAAATTCACAATAAAAGGAATCTTCACATAAGTGAAATAATTGGACTTGATACTTTTAAGGTCTAGCATAGCTATAAAAACTTCTTAGGCTGTGCATATCTCAATGTAAGTACATTTAGGCCATTTTATTTTTTTGAGAAAAGGAAAAAAAAAAACAAGTTTCCGCCTCCTCCAAGCCTCCCATTTCCCTCCCCCTCCTCCCACCCTTCCCCTCCTCCCACCCTTCTCCCCCTCCCCCCACTCCTCTTCCCCTCCCTCTCCAGTCCAAGGACAATGGCATGGAGGTTTTGATCCTACTTAAAGTGCTGGCTTTGTGGGAGCCTAGCCAGTTTGGATGTTCACCTTCCTAGATATGGATGGAGTGGGGAGGACCTGGGACTTACCACAGGGCAGGGAACCCTGACTGCTCATTTAGGCCATTTTTAATTTCCACCTACAGACAGTCAAAAGTGTTTGGTTTAATTACCCATATAAAATTCCATATTCTTAATTATTACTGAAAATCTTCCAAATTAATGTGTGTTATATTTTTTTGTTTTTTATTATGCTACCTTAAAGTACACTGAAGCAACAGTGGGGAGATTTTAAATGATTTTGAAATTCTATTCCTTAGCTTTTACTTAAGTATATAGTATAGAACTGCAGTATTATTTTGCGAAGACACACTTGAATGTTGTTTAGCACAAACATAATTTTTTTTCTCAAAAGATTCTGTCCATAAAATTTCTCTCTTTAGGAGATTTCCATCCATCTTCATGATGTAATCTTAACTATGGGTAGATTTTTATAACTTCGTATACAATGCAGCATCAAAAGTTCTTAGTCCTTACAGTAAACATATTTAGTCTAAACTTCTCCCAAAGAAAAATTCGTAGGTAATCTTTAGCATGAATATTTTCATAACTTTCATCTATTTATTTGAATAGTGAACATCAAAATAAGAACCAATATTTATTTAGCATACTACTTCCACTGAGCCTTATCAAGTGTGTGTGTGTGTGTGTGTGTGTGTGTGTGTGTGTGTGTATGTGTGTCTGTGTGTGTGTTTATGTGTGTTGAACACTTTTTACTACATGGCAAGGTAGCTATATCTCACCAATAATCTTTCTCCTCTTCTTCAAACTTTAGCTCATCCAAATATGGAAAATTTGTTGATATTTTTGTTTGTTTACCTGTTTGTTTGTTTGTTTTTCTTGGCAGTAGGCTTGTTCATGAGAATACATTCTTGGAAACTGGGGCAATATTTAAATGCTAAAAGAGATTTCTTTATTGAACTCTTACTTTTCTCATATATCCTAGCTTTCATGCCTGAAAGATGAAATGATACTAAAAAATCTTTTACTGTGTAGGCAAGAGAAACATCAAGAACTTTCCAGGGAAAGATGTTGTAACTCATCCCAAGATGCCATTCCTTTTAAGCCGACATCTATTATGTGATGCCGAGGTTACCTTACTCTTTAAAGAACAGAAAAACAGGGATTAATGTTCTAAAATAGTCTTTCTGTCCCACAGCACACTAGCTTCAGCAGCTATATTCTGGAGCAGAAAGCTCAGAAGGGTCACTTTAACCGAACTTGGTCGCACACTGCTGGAACACGTGTACTTGGAAAGCCTGGGTGGAAAATTTCAAATCTGAAGCCAGTCTGGGACTCACAGTGAGACTTCTCTGTCTTACGAAAATAAAGGTAGTTTTTTAAATACAAAAATTAAGAGATGCACTTTTGAGTCATCTAGATATAACCAGTTGATTTAAAAAGATAAAGTCAAAAATTCTATGAAGGGTGGATCTGGTAAACTTGTGTTGGGGTGTGTGTGTGTAAGTGTTCCTTCCGTTATGTTCCTTATATTCTATTTTTATTTTATTTTCCTTTTTACTGTTTCTTTGAAACTAAAGTCCCAAGAATTTAAATTATTCAAAGTATTTATATTTTTTTAAAGAAAATACATGGAGTTTTGATAAAAACTACTACATTCTAAACAGATCAAACAAAGTCCTTTTATTTGATGAGCAATCCATTTAGTATTCATATTTATAAAGTTTCTCCAGAGAAGAAGGAACCACTGGAATATACAGGGACTGAAAAGAGAGAATTTACTATAGAACTAGCCTTCAACAATTATATGTGGATTCTGAAAGCTGGTGGGCCAGAAATGCGGGTGCTGTGATTGTGTCTGTGTTCTATGGGACTCAATGTATACTATTCAAAGATAATCCTTAAGAAATGAAGTATTTTTGAAAAGAAAATCTCAAAAGAAAGGACGCAAATGACTAGGAAGTACTTCAAACAATGATGTTGATGCCCACCACCATCAACAGCCGTCCCTATCAGTGAAATGCAAAATCAAAGACTCTATCCCCCCTTAGTCAGAGTGGCCATTCTCAGGAACTCAAGTAACACATGCCAGTCTGCATATGGCAAAAGGGGAAATCCTAACCACTGTGGGAGTGTAAACCCGTGTTTGGAAATCACATGGAAGCTTCCACAAAGGCTAGACACGTGCATTATGCCCCAGTGATGCCATTCCTGGCATACATACTCAGCTGTCTTCATATCCTACTGCAGAGCCACTTGGTTATCCAGGTTCATTGCTGCCCTACTCACAATTGATAGGAAGTCAAATAAACTTATCTTTCTCTTTAGGTGTTTAACTTAGAGGAAAAATGGAGGCATGGAATCTAGAAAGAGCCTTTTTGAAGGATAGCATAAATTATCAGGAAAATGAAACAAAGAGGTTGAATACCGGAGCTAGAACTACAAGTACATAGGGAGAGGCCTAGGTAGGTATTTGAAAAGAAAGGCTAACCCAAAGAAAGAGGTTATGAAAAGCAATATGGATACATGTTATCAAACAGGCCAAGTTAAAAAGTAATGATTGTGGGAAAAGTAGAACAAAATGGCAAACGAAACAACTATAGGAAATAAAGAATTAAATGGAGATGGTGACAAGCAGATGACGAAGTTAATGAATCACTTAAGGAAATAGAAAAATACGTGAAAATCCATGGGCGCAACCACTAGTGAATAGGCTAATTCAGACTACAACCAAAAGAAAGGAAAAGAGTTCGAATTTAAGTACCCTGTATCTGTAGACAATGCTGTACCCATTAAAAGTTTAAATGACAATTTCAGTTACATGCATAGAATAGACCCTTAATAGTTTTAGGTCAGAAAAAAGGGGCGGGGGAGATGACTGCTGTGACTGGCAGATCAATCAAAACAAATCATGAGTGACTTTGGGACTGAAGGGATGGCTCAGTGGTTAAGAGCACTCACTACTCTTCGAGAGGACCTGGGTTCAGTTCCTAGCACCCACATGGCAGTTCATAACTGTCTGTAACTCCAGTTCCAGGAGACCTGGAACCTATGGCAAAATACTAATGGACATAAAATAAAATTTTATGAAGAAAAAAAATAGAGCTCTACATCAGGAAGTTCTCAGTGGTCACTGAAACATTGTGGAAGAGGTTACAGAAAGGACATAAGAGCTGGCGGATGGGGAAGAATCCCGTGAAATGCTCCTTTCTACCTATCTATGCCAAAGCTATCTTACTCATAGGCTCTTGTGATTATCTTTGCAGTATCTACACAGAATCAAGCCAGACCAAATCTTGGCACAGATTGCTTTGATGGCTTGCTGAACGCATGTCTTACTGAGGATTGGTAAAGGGGCAGAAAGAACTCCAAGAATCACGCAGTAGGTTTCTGATGACTGAGTATATGGTCCTTAACTGTGCTTAGTGGGTTATCAAAAAAAAATTTTAAAAATAAAAAGAAAGACATGAATTTGGGAAGAAGAACATCTTCAGAGGATGATGGTGAAACTTAAAGGAATAAATATGGAATAAATAGGATCATACTTCAATGAATACATGTAGAAAATGTTCAAAATAACAAAATCTTTAAGATGTTTAAGATAACTTTTCACAAGGGTCAAGGCTAATTTGACTGCTATATACAAGGGGGTAGAAGAAGTAGGACGAAGAGCAAGGAGGAGAAAGAGGAAGAACAGGAAGGAAGAAGAGGAAGGAGGAGGAGGGAGAAGAAAAACAAAAGAAGGACTATAGGTAGAGATTCTTACATCTCTCTAATAAATTCCCTCTCTTTCCCAGACGAAAAAGGGAGATGCACACTTGTGTTGGGACCAATTGAGTCCTGGCCTTCAGCTGCTCTTCCCTGTCTAGAGCCTTCTAATGGAAGTTACCAAAAGCTGTGCTTTGCCTAGAGGATCAGAGGATGGGATTTTCACCTGCTGGCCATTGACTGCAGGGTATTTAAGCCTCCATGGTGCTATTAAAGAAGGGCTTTTGTACCAGCGGTTAGAGGTCCGTGTGTTGGTGTGTCTCTGCATGTGTTTCCTCAAGCTCCGGCCCCTTGCCCGAAGCTTGTGAACTGGATTCTAGCACATAAAAAGCGGGGGAGGAGGGGCGGGGTCCGCAGAAGACCTGTATATTCTAAGATAAATATTGAGAGCACCAGAGTCACCAAACACAGGCATAGACCAGTCCCCACCCCCAATTCCTTTACTCCAAGCTGAATGGGAAAGAATAGGCATAGTAGTGCAGCACATTTGAACATATATCTTCTTTTGTATGAGCATATATCCTCAGTGGGAAGTGAAACATATGGATATAAGTTGCAGACAATAAGGTAGAGGAGAATGAAGAAATAATTTTTACCATAATTGTCAATGTAGACACATAATGTGTTACATAAGGCACATGGAATAGTTATTATGGTTTTTAAAAGTTTCCAGGAAAATTAGTGATTGGCAATTGATGAATGTTGGAGTAGGAAGAGTCAATTTGTGGTGGTATTCTTCTGATAAATAGCCACGCTGCATTGAGTAGCCCAGCACACGTTTCATATGCCCATTGGTGTCCTTGTACTATAAAATAATCATTAATACTAGGACATGATAAAGCACATTTTAACTCCTCACACTCAGAAGCAGACTGTTCTCTGTGAGTTTGAGGCCAGCCTGGTTTATATATGGAAAGTTCTAGGTCACTCAGGGCTACTTAAATGAAACCCTGTCTAAGAAATAAAACTCTCTCTCTCTCTCTCTCTCTCTCTCTCTCTCTCTCTCTCTCT
>NC_022029.1:3773121-3773996 GCF_000317375.1 Microtus ochrogaster | reverse complement strand
TCTCTCTCTCTCTCTCTCTCTCTCAGAAGGAGAGATAATATATGATAACAAATACATATATACAATATGATAATATACTATATATGTGTGTGTATATAACATGAAAAAAGTCTAGCTTGGATACCTGGTACCTGTTGGAAGGTGGGATTGGAAAGAACAATGAGGGGTAGATATGGTCAAAACATATTGGATACATCCATAAAATTCCAATAGAATAAATAAAAACAGTTAACATTTCAGAGATAAAAAGGATTAACTGGAAACATAGATTTTTAATACAAGGATTCTGTGTTTCTTAATTATCTATTCCTCACTGAAATGAATGGTGTGACAGAGAACATACCTTCAAAAGAAATAAAGAACTTTTAAATAAATGCAGAGTGCTGTGCAACTTTTTTTTTTTTTAAAGAATAAAGGCATGGCAGTCCCCACTGAAGGAAAGCAATTACAGCTGAACACCCTTAGGACAGACTCTATGCACCTCTTCATAAATCACAGCCAAGCTTCCAAGACAAATGCTCTATAGGCAGAAGACATCATGCTTGCTCACTTCTTCCTAAGAAAAGTAGAGAAGAGACTCTGGGTTAAAAATGCTTCTATTCAGCTTAATCCAGAAGGACTTCTTGATATATTCAAATATACACTTACTATCCCACATTCCCATGGAATTACATTGGGGACAGGATGAATCCAGCTTAGTATCAGGCGAAAGCATACTAATTAATCCACATATAACTGATGAAGCATTGCATTAAATATAATTGCTATTTCAATGGTAGCCAATGGTGTGGTTCCCTTGAAAGTCCATGTCCTGTGTATTAAGGAATCACAAAGGCTGGTGCTCAGCAATTCCAGGTGAGAGAGAGAGAGAGAGA